>NW_023270498.1:11152658-11210596 GCF_011800145.1 Mirounga leonina
CTTCCTTCCTTCCTTCCTTCCTTCCTTCCTTCCTTCCTTCCTTCCTTCCTTCCTTCCTTCCTTCCTCCTTTCCTTTCCTTTCCTTCCCTTCCCTTCCCTTCCCTTCCCTTCCCTTCCCCTTTCCCTTCCCTTCCCCTTTCCCTTTCCCTTTTCTTCCCTTCCCTTCCCTGCCTTTGCCTTTGCCTTCTCCTCTCCTCTCCTCTCCTCTCCTCTTCTCTCCTCTTCTCTCCTCTTCTCTCCTCTCTTCTCCTCTCTTCTCCTCTCCTCTCGTTTCCTTCTGCAACACCGTGATGGTAAGAGGTAAGCTTTCAGTGGTGAAACTAATGTTCAGGTCAAATGGAACATATGATCACAGAACTACTTAAACTCAGATGCCTGTGGTTTAGAATTTCTTGTCATCAGGAAAGCCAAAGGCCAGTCTTTATTTTTCTGTATTCAGAGTGCCATGAAATTTCTCAGAGGTTCGTTTTCTTGGCCCAAATAATTGTGTAGTACCATTCTACCTGCATTTGTCACCATGGTTTTAAGGTCATTGTACTGGAAACATATATGCCTGATGTCTTTTCCCCAAGACACCTTGAGTTCACTTAAAATCCTTCTTATTTTCCTGTGGAGATATTTGTCTCACCCATACTTCTTGTGTCTGCTTTTCTTTTTTACCCAGGCCTTCTGCCTTATCTAGTAGCCCAACGTATTCAGACCTGCCCTTCATCAGGATCTCCCCACACCGGAACCCCGCTGCAGCCTCTGAACCCCCCTTCAGCCCTCCACACCCCTACATCAACCCCTACATGGACTACATCCGGTCTCTTCACAGCCCGTCCCTCTCCATGATCTCGGCAGCCCGGGGGCTCAGCCCCACAGACGGTGAGTCAGTCCCCAACCGACCCGTTCTGCTTCCCACCTCATGCCCCACCTGGAACGTGGTGTGGAGCAGCTCTGATGTTGACTGAATGTTTCCCGTGTGCCAGACACTGTGCTAAGTGCTTTAAGAGCATGCTTCACGTCAGTGTTAGGACATCTCCATGAGGGTAGGGTTATTGTCTTGTTACTGGGTGAGGAGAGCAATGAGCAGAGGGGCCAAGTAACTTGCAACGTGGCCCACTGTCTACTGGAACTCAAAGCCCGAGCTCACTGACTCCAGACATCTGGCTCCATCCACTGTTGTGTTCTTAGTCGGCCCGGTCGCCCTTCACACAGCATGCAGGCATACCCAGCCATTTGCTCACCTTCCAGTGAATGCTTTTCTGTTCTGCACATCTGAGAGGCGTGTTTATACAGATGTGTCTATTAGACCGGCGCTTCTTAGATCCCACTGTGCACGTGGACCACCCGGGAGTGATGATAAAACGTGATTCTGTGTGGGGTGGGTCTGGGGGGGATGCTGAGATTCTGCACACTGGAAAGCTCCCAGGTGGTGTCAGGGCTTTGGTCCGTGGACCACACTCTGAGTAGCAATTCTTAGAGAACGTGATGATCTAGGTCCGTCGCACATGCCCTCCACCCTTGATCATGCCCCGTGAAAACTGGAAAAGGGATATGATGGGAAAAGAAACCAACTTTGACTTTAATTTTATTATACACAATGCTCATTTTAAGCTCTCAAGGGTCAAATTCCTGTTAGTTCTATTAGCTTCCCAATTAATTACTTTTCACAAGACTAATTAGAGCTGTGTATCCCATAACTGTCAAATTATAAAACACTCCTTTGATTCAGGAAGAGCATTTCCCATCTCTTGCACACATACACAAACTTCACTTGCCCACAGTTGCTGGAATCTGAGTTAAGGTCCAGAACTGCATAAGCCATATTAATTAGAAATTGCAGATTAGGGGTTCTCTACAGCAGCTCACTAATCGCTGGGGCTTGTGTTAGAAACCCCCGTGCAGTCCTGTCTCACTGAGCGGTGTGACCCTGCACCACCCACCTCCTCCCTGAGGACCCTTCTTGGAGCTGGCTATGCGTGGTGGTGAGAGGTGGGAAGCCATGTGGGATTTCTCAGTACATCCCTGCTCAGTTCTACTTCCAGGAGCATCTGTGCTGCCTCAGTAGCTATCCGCACATCTCTTTCTGATTCAGCTCAGCAGATACAGTTAGGAGGTACCAAAGGAATACGTTGTGCCGTTTGGACAAGAGTCACATCACAAAAATGAAACTGTAAGAGAGTCAGACCCAAGTTAGTTCTCCTGTTTTGGATTTGGTGTTACAATGGGGACAAATGGAGCCATCTCCGTGGAGTATTTAGGAGTTCGCAGAAATGAGTGACTACACAGAAGAGAGGAAGAGAGGGGTAAGGGAGGCCACCTCACAACACACTTGGAGTTATGCCTGGCTTGCAGAAATTTCACTGGGCCCGGGGAAAGTGGAACCTTGAGTTAAAACATCGTGTCATCTGTTTTCCATAGTATTTGATGATGAGTATGAATAAAACATTCTTTGGTTGGTTTGTTCTGCCTTCCTCTTCTTGCCTTTCAAGAGTCTAATTAATAATCAAATGCAGTCAAGTCACAGATGACTCTCACATGTAGGCTAAGAGGTTTGTGTGTCTAGATATTTTTATCGTGTATAAAAAGTGTGGACACAGATCTAAACATACACAGACCTATTGCTAGAATACCCGTTGTTTCTACATAATAATTGTAAAACTAACTTTTACTGATGGAATGCTATGTGCTGAATACTGTTGGATTCATTGCTACCGACAGCCCTTTGGAGTGGTAAGATGAGCTGGGATTTGCATCCAGATCTTGGAGAATCTGGAGACCACCCTCAGAACTGCTACAGTATCTTGCTGCTTTTGCACATAAATTGGCAATGGAAACAGATTATTATCCCACTCTTACAGAGCTGACTCTTGCCAGTAAATTGCTCCAGATTGATAGGTATTTTTCCTTTTTGATTTTGTAATGAAAAAAGGGGGAAAAAAGAGCTTTAAAATTATGGAATACAAAATTGCAGCTTATCGCCCAGTTGTGCATGGTTAAAGCTACGCTGTGTTTTCCCCTAGTAAGCTCTGGGCCCTCCAGGTAGTGAGAACTGACTCAGGCACTCTGGCCAGGAGCTGAGGGAAGTGTGTCCAGAAAGATATCACAGTTGTCTCTTGTCTACCACTGTAAGAAATGTGATTTTATCTAAGAAGTGATTTAACTGGGGGGGGGGGGGGGACACATGGGAAGGAGAACATATATACATTTTTTTTTAAAGATTTTATTTATTTATTTGAGAGAGAGAATGAGATAGAGAGAGAGAGCATGAGACAGGGGAGGGTCAGAGGGAGAAGCAGACTCCCTGGTGAGCAGGGAGCCCGATGCGGGACTCGATCCAGGGACTCCAGGATCATGACCTGAGCCGAAGGCAGTCGCTTAACCAACTGAGCCACCCAGGCGCCCTACATTTTAATCATTTAGAATTCTTGGCTCTTTCTTTAGCCTCAAACATTTTATAATACATTTTATTTTTCCTATTCTTTTTCTTCAGTTTTATTTTCAAGTGACAGGTATCTAGTAGGCTTCAGTGGAAAGCACAGTTTGAGTTACAGAAGTTTTACTAGAATGAGCCCATGAAAGGAATTGCTGACATTGGGCTACATGGCCAACGGACTTGGGGATGTCTGAAGAAACGTGTCTTATTGACCTGTTCCAACTAGTCACCATGCTTTGCTTGTCTGCTCTTCTAGCCCCCCACGCCGGGGTCAGCCCCGCGGAATACTATCATCAGATGGCTCTATTAGCTGGCCAGCGCAGCCCCTACGCGGACATCATTCCCTCGGCCGCCACAGCCAGTGCTGGGACCATCCACATGGAGTATCTTCACGCCATGGACAGTAAGTGAGAGGGCTCTCTTCTGTAATCCTGGCAGTGGCGGATGCTAACTCGGGAATTGTAGAGAAAGATGCAACAATTAGGTGACTGTCTAATCTTTGAAATCAGAGAAGGAGGAAGCATATTTGGTGCTCGGCTTTCCTTGGTTTTCTAAGAGGATCCTACGCATCTGGCCATCCTGGAGCTCCTTGTGGAGAGCTGCGGGATACCAACAAAGTGGAAGATGCAGGTGATTGTAATTTGGCAGATATGTAAAGAACTCTCCTGCCCTGATTGTCCTGAGAACAAAATAAGGGAATGTGTTTGATGACATGGACATACTTCACCCAGTCACTCTTTGTTTTTCTAGATTTTATGCTTAAAAGTTAATTTTTATTTTTTTTCCAGAGATTCATCTATTTATTTTAGAGAGAGAGAGAGCATGTGCATGCATGTGAGTGGGGGAGGAGAAAGAGAATCTCAAACAGACTCCCGGTGAGCACAGAGCCCAACACAGGGCTTGATCCCATGACCCTGAGGTCATGACCTGAGCCCAAACCAAGAGTTGGAAGCTTAACCAACTGAGCCACCTATGAGCCCCTAAAACTTAATTTTTACAAAAAACCTAGAGTTGGTTTTTGCATTTTTTCCATGGATTTATTTTGCCTCATATGTTTTCTTCACATTAAAAATTATATTTCACTAAGACCTTTTATCTAGGAAAAATAAAAAGCATTTCCAAATCAGAAAGAGCTATTTTTAGCACGTAACAGTAGAAGATAATGGCATCCTTTGATGCTTTTTATATCACTTGTTTTTGGATTCCTCAAGACTTATGGTGATTCCTTTGGGTCACTTATCTAGACATATAGAAAAATGAGCCTACGAATATCACGGTTCAGAACATCCAAGAGTTCTTATTTATTCAGATTCTTTCAGTTCCATTTGCCAGGTGCCAGGAAGTGAATGGGAAGCATTGTCTGAGGTGTCCATCAATGAAAGCCACTACCCCTTGACTATGACAACTAAACGGCTTTGAGTAGGGCATATGTTGGGGGTTGATTGGTTGTTTTTCCTGGTGGCCGAGCTTTTTCATCTACAGTCTGTTTGGATTCTTCTGTGACAAAGGTGTGCACTGGTCAGCTCTCTAATGCAGCCTTCATGTTTGGACTGGAGAGAGGGTGATTGTTTTCCACAGCTCCGTCTTCTTACGGCCATGTACAAACTCAGCTGAGTTACCCGGGATCCCTGCTTGCGATGGTTTCCACTGGGGAGTTCATTACCACACACAAAGTAAAAGAAATGTGTTCTATCTTCTGCAGGGCTTTTGTTGTTTGGCTTTGTAGAGTCAAGAGCTTACATTTCAGATTCATCATAACCACATTTCAATTAGGGATTGTTGGGAAAAAAAGTTCAGTGTTATTATGCAAATTAGTTATTTAAAAATCTGCAAATAAAGAATTAAAATAGGGGAGAATCCTTGGAAGGTCAGCCCACATTACCTTCTATATTTGATGAGAATGTGTTCAGTCAGGCAATGGTGGTTTTTATCTAAATAAAGGATGAAGCTACCCTTTTACTTTGTAAAAACTAATTAAAGGAATTTTAATTTGCCTGACTATATGGTAAATTGATTGTCATTAAGTAGGAATTTAGATGTCCTATCATTCATCACATAAAAAGAAACCTCCTTTTTCTTTGTCAGATTTTTTTATTAGAACAGAGAAACAAAACAATTAACAGAAAGCCAGATTGGAGATATCTGTGTTGGAACAATAAGAATGCTCGGGCTTATGTTTTAGAAGGAAACCGTGTATGATCAGTGAAGAACTGGGTGACTTCTCTTTCAGCTGTCTCGAAAATGTTCACCTTGTGTTTTAGCTGCTCCCCTCACCAGGGGATCCCAAATCACCATTCCAAAATGCTGACTTTCTCTGTTCACTTGGTTATTAGGAGCTTAGAAAGAGTATATTAAAGGGTTGGAAAGTGCTTAAAATACTATCTTCCCTCTAAAAAAAATTGAAATAGCATTTACTTAAACATAACATAAGGAGAGTACTCAGAATTTAAATCATAGGAGACTTTTCCAACAGAAAAGCAAAAACAATTATAAATCACCACCTTGGATGTGCACGTGCAGTGGCCAAGCCCAACTGGAATCTAGCTGGTCACTCTCCTCCATTGTTAACGGATCTTCAGGACTCTTCAGTTGGCAGAAACCACAAGAAACTGATTTTATTTTTTTTAAAGATTTTATTTATTTATTTGACAGGGAGAGAAATAGCAAGAGCAGAAGCACAAGCAGGGGGAATGGGAGAGGAAGAAGCAGGCTTCTCGCTGAGCAGGGAGCCCGATGTGGGGCTCGATCCCAGGACCCTGGGATCATGACCTGAGCCAAAGGCAGACACTTACCGACTGAGCCACCCAGGCGCCCCAAGAAACTGGTTTTAGATGAGCACTTGCCTTTTAAATATGCCAACAATGGGCATATCTGGGTTTCTGCCATGTACAGGACAGAGTACTTATATGTTGCATGTTAGAATAAGCAAGTCTGGGGGTGCCTGGGTGGCTCAGTTGGTTAAGCGGCTGCCTTTGGCTCAGGTCATGATCCTGGAGTCCTGGGATCGAGTCCCGCATTGGGCTCCCTGCTCAGTGGGGAGTCTGCTGCTCCCTCTGACTCTCCTCCTTCTCGTGCTCTCTCTCTCTCTCTCATTCTCTCTCTCAAATAAATAAAATAAAATAAAATAAAATAAAATAATTAAAATAAAAGAATAAGCAAGTCTGCTTTATGGATCTAATTCTGTCTCTCGGGATTAATGACCTTAGAAGACAGGAGAGCAAATGATTCCTGTGAGGAACATTCTAGAATTGCGGGCTCCCCAAAACCACATTATTTGTATGGTGGAGACAGACTTACGTAAGAGCCCATCCTGGAGGGAAAAACAGAGAGGAGCTGGACCAACCAGGCCATGGGTAACAGGAAGGTTTCCTCAGAAGGGATGAAGGGAAGCCTCTGAGCTCTGTCTTTGGACGTTGTAAGGGGCCCCTAAGACCTGTGTTGCTTCGTAACATCAGATGGCCACCTTATCTAGTTAGTGATTTAAAAAATTAGAGGTGTTCCAGGGATCATCTCTGTCTAGAATGTCCTGTTACTCTTAACTCTGCCAGTGATCACTGAGACCCATTGAGAAGGGTTACTGCTGAGGATTATATGGAAGTAGACAGTAAGTCTGGAGTCCTTGGAGTCGTTTGGAAGTGGAATGTAGCTCTTCACTGAAAAACCAGGGGCGCCTGAATGGCTCAGTCAGTTAAGCGTCTGCCTTCGGCTCAGGTCATGATCCTGGGGTCCTGGGATCAAGTCCCACATCAGGCTCCCTGCTCAGCGGGGGAGCCTGCTTCTCCCTCTACCTCTGCTCCTCCCCCTGCTTGTGCTCTCTCTCTCAAATAAATACAATCTTTAAAAAAAAAAAGAAAAACTATGATGAAATTAGCCTCTCGAGTGCGTAAATGTGGAACATTTCTGTGTAAGGCAGATGCCATAATAAAAGTGAGATGCTGATTCAAACACTAAAAGATGTGTATCTAGCTGGGGTGGCTATATTGGTACTAGCATGGCCTAAATCAGGCTGATAATGAAATTATTCTAAATGAAAAACTCAGTTTTGAATGTGTCTGAAACAAAAATTTGACTAGGCACCATTTTCATCTTTCAAATTGGTTTTCCAGTTTTATACATGGATGGTACTAACTTAACTTCCTAAGCTCCAGTTTGTGATTTATTTTTTAACTATAAACTATATCTATTTATTCTATTCTATGATATTACCTATACATTCTTTCATATTCATCGATTTCATTTCATTAAATGATCTTGAAGCATGTTGGATTGTGTCAAGGTCCATGATGAAGAAAATATTCCCGTGGAAGTTTCCAGAGACCAAGTGGCTAGGCTTTTTTCTATAAAGAAGGCTTACCTTCTACTTCAGTGCTCTGCGTACCCCAAAATTTTAGTGTCCCCATATGCAAATATATCTGTACTGTAAAATAGAAACCCCCCATTATTACTCAAAAGGAATCATGTTTGATTTGCCTCTTACAGAGTGGGATTATGTCCTCATTCTTTCATTCAACTTTGGTTTGATGACTCCATAATGTACATGTAACCTTAGAAGAGGCAGGAATGTGAGCCTCTGGCCACATGCATAGCTAGTCTCTGAAATTCACATCTCTGGTATCTAACAAATTGAAGGCAAATTGGCATTTCATTTTTAACTCTTTAGGTAAAAACATTGTACCAAGCTGGCATGCAGATTAGACTAGCTAACCTCCAGATTAGAACTTCATTGGAGGAACCTTAATAGATTTCTAATAACAAATGCTTTATTCCCTCTTAGTTCTGACTGAAGAAGCGAGGTCCAGAGCACTAAAATAGATCCATCAAATCTCATTATAATGCTTACATGGTCCTCCCCCATCCCCCACCTTGGAGCACCTCCAAACAAACCACATCCTGAGATTTGAAATGTTTATTGGGACTTACGCTTTTAGATTGTAGGGAACTGAGACAGGGTTCCTCAGTCTCGGCACTACTGGGGGGAGAGAATTCTTCATCATTGGGGACTGTCCTGGGCATTGCTGGGTTTTCAGCTGCACGCCCAGCCTCTACTCACTGGATGGGAGTAGCACCCCATGAATTGTGATAACCAAAGCATCTCCAGATGTTGTCACAT
This sequence comes from Mirounga leonina, assembly GCF_011800145.1. Classification (NCBI taxonomy): domain Eukaryota; kingdom Metazoa; phylum Chordata; class Mammalia; order Carnivora; family Phocidae; genus Mirounga; species Mirounga leonina. The sequence continues at coordinate 11,161,190 of NW_023270498.1, forward strand.
GTCCCCCGGACGCAAATTTGCCCCCGACTGAGAACCATTAATTTCGGATAATGCATTTATCAGTTGTTTTAGTAAAGCTTTACGTATACATGGATCAGATAACTACAGAAATCATGGGGAAATGAGGGCATAACTAAGCTGAATTTCTAATCTTCGGATGCTTTAAATCATTTTCTCCTTTGGCTCATTGCCTTAAAATGGTGTGCATTGGGATGGGGAGGGGTGTGTTGTGTAACTGTGGGGACCACTGTCTTTGTTGCTTGTGGTGAATTAATGATGGGAATATCTAAGCAGCCGTCAGATTCATAAATCACTGGAAATGAGAGGGATAACACATAAAAGTCTTTCCCTTTTGTTTAGCAATTTATCATTTTGCCTGCACATTAATAAACAGAGCTCCCCCGAGGTAAGCCCTGGAAGATAAATATTTCTCCCTAATTTCCTCAGTTGTAGCCAGTAGATCACAAGTGGGTGGAGAGGCACTTGTCACCGCAAGTTGCTGGCTTCTTAACCTTCCCTTCTTCCAGCCAGGCCCATAGCAGTGAATCACAGGTACAGAGTTAGAGCCACAGGTAACCGGGCTCTGTTTTGTTTCTGCAACAGGCACCAGATTCCCCAGCCCCAGGCTGTCAGCCAGGCCGAGCCGAAAACGTACGCTGTCCATATCACCGCTGTCCGATCACAGCTTTGACCTTCAGACGATGATAAGGACGTCTCCCAACTCCTTGGTCACGATTCTCAATAATTCTCGCAGCAGCTCTTCGGCAAGCGGTTCCTATGGCCACTTGTCTGCGAGCGCAATCAGGTATGTGTTTTCCTGAATCCACGGTGTCTCTCTTTTAATGAAGGGGCAGTGCCTGATTGGCCCGCGTTTGCGGGACTAACTCCCTCTGAGGATGACTATGATCGCATGACCCCGGGCCTGACCTGGGAGGCCAGGCAGATAACACTACAGTGAATTCCAGAGCCAAGGCCTGGGCCAAAGATCATCATTTGGCAGACTTGATTAGTAGCCCGTATGCAGGTACGTAGCTATTCCGTGATGGTGGAGTCCGCTTTGTAGGAGGCGGTGAGAATGGCAAATCCTTCGTCGGAGCCCCTCTTACTAATTACAGTTCTCTGGAGAGAAAACCCACTTCATACCTGTTCGTGCACAGCACGTGGAAGGAGGGACAGGAGCAGAAAGCAGAAGAGCAGGCCTGGTGTAATTCACACTTGTTAACGATGGGGGGAGAGGGGTACATTTCAGGAAGGAAGAAAAGGTGTGAGCAGGATTTTTAAGGGAAGAGACGTGATGACATCGGAAGGCATGTCTGTCAGAGGAAATGGGGCAAAGGAAGATTTCCTTGTTTTCCTATTAAGCATTTTTAGCTTAATTTGAAAGCCCTCTGTTTTGTCATCCTCCCTTGCTGTATGACGAGAACATTTTGACACTTCCTTTGGTGAAGTGCATTATGTCTGTGCTTGCACGTGAATGTACAAATACAGGCTTCTGTAAACATGCTTACTTGAAAACACTCCTTCCTGCTAATGATCAAACGTGGGCTGGTGTCAGTAAGCAGGGAATAAAAGTAAGCCAAGTGATGAATTTTAGGCGTGCTTACACTGCTTTTATCAGCTAATCACGCACGTACTGTTTTGAGCTGTGCTAGTTACCAAACGGTTGTTGTAGGCATTGAATTAGATCATGTCCTACTTCATTAACTAGGCAACTGTGGTTATCGACTTTAGGTATCCCTTCCCCTGAGTTTTTCCTCCCATAATTTAAGAGTTCAGTTCCTAGCAATCTTTTTGAACTGGAGTTTTGCCAACTATGGGTGATTCCTTGCTTTAGAAGGACATAGCAAAGGCTGTTTTCACCAGGCTTGCTTTGGATAAGTGAGGGTTTTGTTACTGGTGTGTTTCTATAAATGGACAGTAGCTTTCGTTCTTAGTTGATGGGTGTTCCATGATGGATATACATTAGGGAGATCCCAACAGTCTGGGGAAAAAAATGTTAGCAGTAGGGACACAGCATATTTACTAGAAATGATGAATAACATCGTTTTCTCCATAACATTCTCAATTACGGTTTTAATTCTTTGCTTGTTCAATTATCAACAATCCTCTTCAGCACACAAGTTAGTGTTTAAGTATTATAAACCTTATGTTGATGTGATGTGCTTTCAATATGGTCATTCAAGGGTGGAAACATGGAGCAAAGCAAAAAACTCTGCGGACGTGATAGTCGTCAGGACATAGAGGGGGTGCCGGGATGTCTTCAGGATTAGCCACAGTCGTCACCAATGGAGGCTTTGGAGTTGGGCACATCTGTAGTCAGATTCCAGCTTTGCCACCAGCTCTGCAAACTGTCCTTGCCCGTCGGCTCTCTGAAGCTCAGTCTTCACACTTGTAAGCAACAGACCCGACACCCCGTGTAGGAGAGGACACATTTTATTAAAGCCGGCGTGGATGTGCAGTGCCAGGATGAAGACCCCGCCCATGGGGCAAAGTCTTGGGAGAGCTGATCCTGGATGGTCCGTCCAGGAGACGAGCTAGTGCGGCCCGGCCGTGTGACCCCCACGATCATCCCAGGCTGGCTCTGAGGAAGTGTGCCCGTCTCCGAACCGTGGCCTGGTTGTTCCTGCACTCCTGGCAGATACTCCCGGCATCATGCAGACTGCCAATGACCATATCTCGGTTTGCTGAAATTATGTAACTATTATGTGGCTTGACTAGCAGTCAGAGCATCAAAGTAGTAGAAATATGGCACACCAGGATAGTCACAAAACTTACGTTCACACAGAATCCCGGTGAGCATTTATTTCTCTTGCTTCTCCTTTGTTTTTTCCCCCTCTGGCTTTCCGCCCAGCTAGCTTGACTTTCTCCAGCATCTCAGAGCCTCAGAATAGAATATGGTGCAGATGGTCACAATGTTGTCTTTCCTTATTCTTACCCCCCACCCTCTCTGCCTTCTTGATCTGCTCACCTCTGCCCAGGTAACCTAGTACCGGATCCTGACTGGGACTGATCATTTTCCCCTGCCTCCAAGGAGCTCCACAGACCCTGCCATTCTCATTACAGCTGGAAGAAGAGGTTTGCATTCAAGACCAGTCAGGTCCCAGGAGAGCCTGCTATGGTCAGGGGTCCAGCCACCATGCACTCCTGCTCTTCCTTTGGAGCCTTTCCATTCTGTCTTCTCTCTGGCAGCCTGACCTCTCACTCTTCAGTATCCACCCAGTGTGTGTTAGGAGCATTGGTAGCTTTTAATGCACATAAGGTATTTCAGATAACCCAGGATGACATCAGCTTGCCGTATAACACGATAATTAGAATAATTGTCATCAGCACCATTTGCCTGTCCTGTAGCTGGAGCGATGTTAGTGCTTTGCTGGCCCTGTTCCTAGTTTGATTCTGTGAACTAAAAACTGACTTGAGGAATAATCAGAAAAGTGGTAGGGAAAGGGAGGAAGGGCGAGCATAGGTACAAAGGGTAGCTAACTGTCTCGGGAGGGAAAGATACAGGAGCGAGCGTGGATTGAGGGTGCGTGCAGTCTCTGCCGTGGACCAGGCAATGGGGTTGGGGCGAGAGGCACGCTTTGTTTCTGTAGCACAGAGATTTGAAGAGTGTACTGTCACTCTTGTTTTACTTGTGCACGTAGTGGGTCTTTGCAGGAGGAAGTTGGAGAAGGTCACGTGCCAATATCTCAATCCCCTGCCTTGTACCGGACCCCAAACTGCATTTGACTTTTGCGCCATTTTCTGGTGCCTGACCTGCTTCTGGTATTGGCCTGCAGAGTAACGCTGTTGGTTGAGTTGTAAAGGTGGCAGTTTCTTTTCTTTTTTTTTTTTTAAAGATTTTATTTATATATTTGGCAGAGAGAGGCACAGCGAGAGAAGGAACACAAGCAGGGGGAGTGGGAGAGGGAGAAGCAGGCTTCCTGCGAAGCAGGGAGCCCGATGTAGGGCTCGATCCCAGGACCCTGAGATTATGACCTGAGCCGAAGGCAGATGCTTAACGACTGAGCCACCCAGGTGCCCCAAGGTGGCAGTTTCATGGCTGCACACTGCCCCCCACAACACCTGTGTGTTCTCACCTTGACACCACTCAATGGATATTTCTTGCATGAAGAAATGAAGGAACTCATGGGGGGGAGGGGCAGAGAGAGAGGGAGAGAGAGACTCTTCAGCAGGCTCCACACTCAGCGTAGAGCCCAACACAGGGCTCGATCTCACAACACTGAGATCATGACCTGAGCCAAAATCAAGAGTCAGACGCTTAACCGACTGAGCCACCCAGGCGCCCCTGAAGGAGCTCTTTAACGTGTAATTAGAATTCTCATCAGCCCCTTTATTAAAGGAACTTTCTGCATGGCGGATGAATAATTCTGATTTTCAGAATGTTACAGTCTTTATGAATAGTATATAAAATGCCCATATGTTGAGAGCTACAGAGAGATAGAGGGATGATACAAAATAAAGGGATAAAAAAAGCAAATGCCTACCTTTGTGTATGATTCTTGTGTTTATATATTTAGTTAATAATTCAGACTGCTATAAAAATACCGTAGAAAGCACATATTTATTCACAAAAGCCCCTTGGCATACTCGATTATGTCTCACTTTTCAACCCTGTTGTCCAAGTGTACATCACAAATCTTATTCTTTTATATATCATAACTAAAATGACTGTTCCGAAAAAAAACCTGTGCACTTGGAAAGGTCGTTGTGAAATATTTGGCCGTCTCAAGAAGTTTTAACTTGTCCATCTCCCTGAAGACTCCCATCTAAGCCTATATGATTCACATTTATCAAACACAACCTGTGACCTTCACTCTCTGTGGTTAGGGTGGATGTTATAAATACCCAGTTAATGGCAGCATAGTAGAAATACCTTTGCCTCTGCTAATACCTTCCCCTAGAACTTGCACCATTGTCAGAAGAGAGGGTTTCAGACGACCCTCCTCTTCCTGTAGTTTCCTGCCAAAGGTAAACGGAATGAAGAAATGAGTAACCCGCTCATTTCCAACCCACCAGCTACAGCGTTCTCGCTTTGAGTTTATGGCTAAACCGAAGATGGGCTTGTGTCCTCAGTTGTCTTGGGTCTGGCGTGGCCAGGGCAGACACCTCGATGAAAGTGGGAGTCGGGCACCACCAGTGGGACAGGCTGCGTGGCCGGCACCGTGGGCTGTGGCTGGGGTCGGGGCAGTGGGCTGTGTTCCGTGTCCTGCAGCGGCCACCGTCTCGCGTCCCAGGCCCCTGGAGGAAGCAGGTGTCCGTTGCCACTTCCCGAGGCAGGAGAGGGACCAGCTCGGTCTCCGCGGCAGCTTGGCTCTGGGCTTGTTGACGCCTGTTACAGGCTGGGTGGGACACAGCGAAGAACAGAGTGAAGGGGAATACAGTGCCAGATGATCAGTGCCCTGAAACTCTGATTACTTTTTCTGAAAGTGGTGACAAACTTCTCCCCCAGCAGCCGCAAGAGTGATTAATACTGAGAAAGATAGTTTTTATTGCCTCCCATATGTGGTCATTGGTTTTAGAGAGCACTTCATTTCATCAGTTACTCGTTCATCCCCCCCCCAATATTTAGCTGCATATTCAGCTCTGTGCTAGTCACTGCTGGGCATGGGGGCTACCAGGATGGATGAGAGGCAGGACCCCCGCCCTCACTGAACTCCTGAAGGGGAAGAGCCTCCAATCAGGTACGAATGAATGAGTGGACCAGATAAGGCCGTGGGATGGAGAAGCTTGGGTGCTGAGGGAGTGTCAGGAATCCAGGGGCCAAATGGTAGTAAACAGGAAAGGCAGGCTGGGGCCCGGTTATGCACAGCCCTGGGCCCCTGATCTGGGAAGAGCAGGAAGCCTTCGAAGCTCCCAAGGAGGCTGCATTGGTTTCAGGTGGAGGGAGCTGATACTCAGGGAGGCCAGTGGGCTGGATCAAAGGCACTCCGATACTTTTGGGGCTGAACCTGGTGCGGCTGACTCTGCACATCCTCTTTCTGTCCCCAGGCTTCTCTCTGAGGACTCTCCGATGGGAGGCCTGGCCAAAAGGATTGGTAGGAAGTGCTTTTCATAAGAGAGGAATAATTCCTGATGATGTCTTTGAAAAACTGATTATGCTTTTTCTTTGTCTTTTTTTTTTTTTTTTAAGATTGTATTTATTTGTTTGAGAGAGAGAGAGAGCGCGCACAAACAGGGTGAGGGGCAGAGGGAGAAGCAGACTCCTGGCTGGGCAGGGAGCCCGATGCAGGGATTTGATCCTGGGATCCCGGGATCATGACCTGAGCCGAAGGCTGATGCTTAACTGACTGAGCCGCCCAGGCGCCCCTGATTTATGCTTTTTCTAACCATCTCTGCATGGCTGAATATAGGTGAATATGATATAGGTGCTTCCAGCCTAACCTCATTGGAGAGGGTGTCACTGCTATTCATGTTCCCAGAGGTCTTGTCTGTTTAATGGCAAGTGGCTTTTAAAGCCTGTTAGAACACTTGTCATACAAAGCCAAATGGATTTTTTTGTCCAAAGCAGCTTCCACGGAGTGCGTATGCCTCGGTGTAAATGTTGGGGTGGTACTTCCTTGTTTTGTGAGAGTGTGGGCCTTATTCATGTGCTCGTTGCTTCGGAGGCTGCTGGGTTTTCCAATAAACTTGCCCTGGGAGGTTTTCTGGACGGAAGCGGAAGCTTTCTTTCTCTCCTATCAAATAGAAGCCCCTGCAGGCATGTGTGTCCCTGGGTCTGTGCATAGACAAGTAAGAATAGGTGTTGGCCGATTCGCAGCAAAACTGGGAAGAATTGTTCTTACTTGGAATGGCAGCTGTGGGGCAGTAAATTGCGCGGCTGCAGCCAGAGAGTGGACAGCTTCGTTAGTGCCCCCGCCCCAGCGTAGCCACAAGGTCGGTTTTGATGAGAAAGCCTCCCCCTCCTCCCCTCCCCCACTGCCTTCTCTGTTCTTAAAGCCAGTGTCTCACACTGTGGGGCTGTCCTGTTACCAAGCGCTGACCGTCGCTCATGGTTTCATGAGCCAAAGAGCGCGGAGAGAGGTGATACTGGAAAGCAACTCTCCCCGTTGGATTCTTCACACAGAAATTGCAGTATGAAGGTTCTTCTTCTTCTTCTTTTTTTTAATTATGTTATGTTTGTCACCATACATCACATCATTAGTTTTTGATGTAGTGTTCCATGATTCATTGTTTGCGTAAAACACCCAGTGCTCCATGCAGAACGTGCCCTCTTTAATACCCATCACCAGGCTAACCCATCCTCCCACCCCCCTCCCTCTAGAACCCTCAGTTTGTTTCTCAGAGTCCATCGTCTCTCATGGTTCGTCTCCCCCTCCAATTCCCCCCCTTCATTCTTCCCCTCCTATCTTCTTTTTTTTTTTTTTAACATATATTGTATTATTTGTTTCAGAGGTACAGATCTGAGATTCAACAGTCTTGCACAATTCACAGTGCTCACCACAGTCCATATCCTCCCCAATGTCTCTCACCCAGCCACCCCATCCCTTCCACCCCACCCCCCAATCCAGCAACCCTCAGTTTGTTTCCTGAGATTAAGAATTCCTCATATCAGTGAGGTCATATGATACATGTCTTTCTCTGATTGACTTATTTCGCTCAGCATAACATCCTCCAGTTCCATGCAGTATGAATGTTCTTAATCCCAGTGCCCAGGCGTAGAGTCATACATAGTCAAAGTATCGCATTTCTTTTCCTTTCTTTCTTTCTTCTTTCTTTCTTTCTCTCTTTCTTTCTTTCTTCCTTTCTTTCTTTCTTTCTTTCTTTCAAGATTTTATTTATTTATTTAATGAGAGAGACACAGCGAGAGTAGGAACACAAGCAGGGGGAGTGGGAGAGAGAGAAGCAGGCTTCCCGCTGAGCAGGGAGCCCGACATGGGACTCGATCCCAGGACCCTGGGATCATGACCTGAGCCAAAGGCAGACGCTTAACGACTGAGCCACCCAGGCGCCCCAACGCGCATTTCTTTTAAGGATGTTTCCAAAATTCACATCTGAGCAAAATACAGCGACCCAAGCAATTGAAAAACACGTGTTTGTCGGTAGTTACTGATGACCTTATATTTAAAACAAGACATTTCCTAAGTAGGCAGAGGCTCTGCGTATTCTTCACACTCATAGGAAGCGGCACGGGTTCTAGAAATGAACCTGGAAACGAGTGAGCCTCTCTGCTTAACCAGGTGGAGGTGAGACGTATGGGGTACTGTTTGCTTCCCCACAGCCTCCCCCCACTTCTCCCCCTGTAGGGTGTGCATTTACTCAGAGGAGCTGGGGCCCTGCATGTGGTGGGAGTAGCCATCCCTTGGTGACTCAAGGGAGAGTCACCATTTTGGTTGGGAGTCCTTAAATAATCAAGCAGAAACCTTTACCTTTAAGTGCACAGTGGCTGGTGATCCAGCCTCTTGCCATCCTTCTGATACTTCCTCTATTTATTTTCTTTATTTTTCTTGAATCACAGATCTCTTCGATATTGTAATCAGCTCTGTTTACCCTTCCGATGTAAAGGACTGCAGCAGGCCAAATTATGCCACTTTATATCCTGTTCCAATACTGCATTATTGGGCACACCCCCCACCCTGTTGCCCCCACCATGTGTAGAATGCCTCAATTGTTTTTAAAACATATGTGGGCTTATCTGATAGCCATTTTAATTGCATTTCATCCATCTGACCTGAATATTAATGACTGAAATACCTTTATGTGTGGTAGGGTTGAATAAATGTTTAGTGAGTGATCTTCTGCAGTACGAACTTTTAGTGTCCCCACTCACATGTCATTCTAGGAATTAAATATAAATTTGATGCACGGATTGATCACAAGGTTTTTGTACAAATGTTGGCTCACATTACTTCCTTGGTGTGAGAAAACAATGTTGTGAAAGTGAAAGATGATTATGAATTTCAAAGTTCCATGTATTGATTGTAATAATATATCACTTTCTAGTTGCAAAACTTATTTTATGCTCTGGGACTATAAGTGGGATAGATAAAAAGTCTTTGGTTAAAACTTACTGAATTGATGCAGGATTTCATGTGTGCATTTTAGGACATTTATTTCACTTAACATTTTCTTTCTACTTACATTCCAAATTCAGCTAGATTGGGGGTAGTTGCTGAGATTCCCAGACAGGAGACTTCCAGATAGGTGAGGTGTGACTATGCTATTTACTGCACATTAAGAAACAGGGCCCAATTTGCAAAACTTGGCCATACTTTGCAAAAGAGAATTGACAAAAATTTACCTCTGATTTTTGATAGAGGATAAATACATCAAAAGTTTTTCAAAGATTCAAACTTTGGGAGCTTTCATTTTAAATCTTTGGAAAATAGGATAACCGGTTCCCACTCAGACAACAGTTTGTTGATCACTGTTAACTCAGCTCAAAGCTGAGCATAAAGAGGGAACTGACCATGAGTATTTTGGGGGGTTTTTTTGGTTTTTTTTTTATGTCGATGTGCTCAAAGCTCTATCGCTGAGTCACCAAACACAGAGGAATGCTCCTTTAAGGTATTTTATAAAGCAAAAAATTCTATAACTGTAAATCTGTTCTAATGGATAGAAATTATATTGGGTGGATGAGGACACTGTCCATATTGTAGTCAAGGACCTAAAATCCACACCTTTCTCCTTTTCTGCCCTTGAGAAAAGTAAAGGGCAAATTAATATTGAAATCAGTTTATTCTGGACGCCTGGGTGGCTCAGTTGGTTAAGCGACTGCCTTCGGCTCAGGTCATGATCCTGGAGTCCCGGGATCGAGTCCCACGTCGGGCTCCCTGCTCGGCAGGGAGTCTGCTTCTCCCTCTGACCCTCCTCCCTCTCATGCTCTCTGTCTCTCATTCTCTCTCTCTCAAATAAATAAATAAAATCTTTAAAAAAAAAAAAAAGAAATCAGTTTATTCTGGCTTAATAACTCTTGTCCTAGAAAAGTGTTTCTCGGAGTGTTTTGCAAGGATCACTAGTTTCTAGAAGCTCTTCCAAATACTGTTTCAAACTGTGTCTGGGCTGGGTCACCTAGAATGCACATCCCATGGTGACAGCTCAGTGGGATCTGGGGACTGTTGAACCCATATTCCTCAGACTTCTGGACTTGAGCACTTCTTTTTCCTCTCCTTCAGAAGACTTACTTTTGGATTGTTGTCTCAGGAGGCCTATGACCTTGTTAGCGCATTGCTTGGGAAGATGGGGGCCATGTGACACTTTTTCTCCTAGTCTCATTGACTAAATATAGATAAATAATTTATAAATGTTTGTGTATTTTAAGTTACTCCGTCTTTCCCATAGTCATTTGGAAAAGAAGTGAAAGCTGAAAATTTTTTTTTCAAAATAATATTTAATATGTTAAATATTGAGTGAAGAGAATCCAGATATCAGATTATAAAATTAATCTTTCTGCATGGGATCCACAGGAAAGAATAGGGTGAGCAGAAATGTAAAAAGGCTTTGAGGACCAAGTTTTAAATTAGGCCGTGTCCTGCTTCAGAGGACACAGAAGAGATTTATAAAAATTTTCAACAATATCAATACTTTAATTTCTAGGAAATTATGGAATGAATACAAGAACTATTTAGGAAGCTTTTTTTTTCAGGGTTTCTAAAGGTTAGGATTTATCTTTTCTTTTTAATTCTGACCTCTGCAATCGGCAAAGACTATCCTCAGCCGCTAAAGTTCTGTAGAAAGACATGAATCTAGACAATAGTTTTGTTTAGACCATTTTATAGACACATTGTCCAATTGTAGTTTTCAGAGGAAAACATGTTTTTCTTTGAATTGACTGTTCTGGGTGTGATAGGCCCCAAAAGAAATCCACTTCTTAATCCCAGGAAAGCATGAGCCTCTTACCTTGCACGGCAGAAGGAATCTTGTACCTGGGATATTGTTAAGGAGTTTGAGATGAGGAGATTACTTGGGATTATTCAGGTGGCCCTGATGTAATTAAAAGCATCCTTTTAAGAGGAAGGTGGGGGACCAGAGTCAGAGTCAGAGAAGAAGGTCGGAGTGATTCGGAGCCAGAAGCAGAGGATGTGGGCAGCCTCTCGAAGCTGCAAGAAACTCTGGAAGAACGCAGTACTAGTTTCATGAGCCAGGGAGATGGTAAGCGTGTGTCGTTTTCAGCCACTAAGTTTGTGGTAATTTGTTGCAGCAGTGAGTGGGCACCAATACACCGAAGAAGAGATTCGGTCGCTCACGGACTCAATATTGAGGGCCTGCTGTGTGCTGGGCAGCGTCCCCAGCGCCAGAGGGTCAGCTCATGGGGACCTCATGGTCTAGACGGAGACAGGGCGTGACTTCAGAGAGCGTGGGTGTGGCTGGGGAACAGAAGTGTCCAACAGTAGAAAGTGAGCGGACCCATCGTGCAGGGGGTCTCATTTTGCTGGGGCCACGGTCTTAGAAGGCCTCGCTGTCCGAGGAGGTGACATTTAGCTAAGACCCGGCCGACAGAAAGGATGTGACCGTGCTGAGCTCGGGAAGGACACGGCAGTACCAGTGGGCAGGGGGCTCTCCTGCTTCCCACGCCCCCTCCCGAGGCGGAGCTTCTCAGGGCCACTTCGAGTCAGAGAGCAGGAGTGGTGACTGACCCCTGACTCCCCACCCGCGGGAATTCCTCATCTGTTCTTTCCACGCGTTCTTTCTGTTGTTGTCGACATCCCCACGCGGTGGCGGGACGTCGCCCATCCTCCGCTTCTTCCTTACAAACCGTCTCCACCTCCACGTGGGGTCTTCTGTGAGCAGGAGCCTTGACTCCCGATCCTTGCTGATGCTGTGACAGAGCCAAGAACGACGTGTGTCATCGAGTCCCTCGGAGGCTCTGTGATCTGGATGAGCCTCCAGCTTCCCGCAGCACCAGCTCTGCAGGTGGGGACCAGGCCTGCCACCGCCCGCCCCTTACACGTGGCGGACAGAGCGTTTCTGTGGCCGGCTCCTTACGAATAAGCAGTGAGGTTGAACACGCTCAGCCGTTCTGCCTGGAAGTGACATGGAGATGACATGGATTTTGGAGAATGCTTATTCCTGGCACCTGCTTTTATCAGCACAAAAGCAGCCCCGAAAGAGGATGGGACGTTCCCCAAATGTGTCAAAAGCTGTCCCTGGCCTTCCCGATGTCAGCTGAGGTCAGACCGAGTGTAGCTGAGGATGGAGCCCTCAGCAGGAAGCTGGGCCTTGCTTTCCTTCTCTCTTGACATCTTTTTGAAAAGTAAAAATGGACCCATCCTGCCTGGCTGTGAACATCTGTAAATTGCTTATATACACAACTGAGGGCGTGTTCTGCCTTCTGAAATGTTTTCTCTAGTGGCCTCGATTCTTAGGTCCTGACTTTTTGAGCCCCCAAATGTTGTGCCTTCCGGAATTAAAAGTGTCTGCTCCCACGCCTGCCCGATCGTGTGGGCTCAGGAAACTACAGGAAGGTGTCTGGAGGCTCCTGCAAACTCTGTGTCACATTGTAAATATATGTGTAGTGGGGTCTTTGGGTTTTTTCTTTTTTAATGAGTAGAATAAGGTAGTTATGCTCAGTAATACCCATTCACCAAAAGGAAAGGGGTGGGGGTGTTAAATCATTGTGTTTTTTGATGAATGGCTTGTACGCTGAAAAATAAATTGGACAAACTGGCATAGAGCTCAGTGAACATGAAATCAGCTATTAGAAGAAAGCTTGTGAACAAATTCTGGGGCAGATATGCATCTTTTGATTAATGCCCTATCAATCATCCACACGGCTACCTTAGCGGAGTCTTGCTGTAATCATTCACAGTTGCTTTCGGAAACACGGGCAGAAACTATAGCACGGCAGAAACAGAATATTATTACTGATTTTTCCCTAACTTGCCATGAACAATGACTGTTTTCACCATGTTTCTGCTTGCCTTTATTACAGAACTACAATGCAGAATGAAAGGAGAGTTCCTCCAAGCTGGGTGAAATTCTCCGAGGGTATTCTTTAATGATATTCAGTCTTAAATGGGCAAGCTATTGTAACGCAAGGTTCTCTGTAGGAATAATAGTAATGTAATCCCATTGAAGCTGCCTTTCATGGATTGTAGTCAAATAGGCAAAACGTGGAGTCACGTTAATGAACAGAGTATATCTTTGGAATTATTACTTAAAGTTGTTGAAGTGGTTTGAATTTTGTTATTGTAATTATTATTATATTCTCAGTTAATGCGCTTACCAGCAATAGTAATTAACCCACCAGATTGGAAATTTGCATGAATTCTACCTTTGACAGTACAAGAAACCCCGATTCTTTCTGGGTATTACACAGCAGGATGGAGGAAATATATATATATTTTTTTTTTTCACTGATTATTTTTAAGAAGGAAATGTTCATGAATGCAATTATAGTTTTTCATGCATTTTTAAGCCATTGGCAAATTCCTCGAGAACACTTCATTCTTTTAAGAGGATTTGATTCCTAAACTGTGCCGGCACAAAGAACGATTTGACACCGTCTACCAGTTGAGAAATCTTTAGGTAATAGTGCGGCTTCCTGGAAACCCGCTGCAGGCTGGACGGTGCTGTGGCATAATGAAGTGGTGACAGGCATTAGCATGTATAATGGGCTTTCACAAACATTTAATGCTATTTAGCTGGGAGAGGGAGCCATGCTCTCCTATTGGAATATTCCTCCACCGAAGCCCATTGATCACCGATTTCAGCCAGGAGAGGTTAATCCATCAGCTTCTGTAACCAGACGGCACTGATGGAAATTCTTTAGGTGGCATTCTGGATGAACCAAGCTTTCCATCTTTACAAACAAATGAGTGATATGACAAGCATGGTGTTCAAAACACATTTAACCAATTGATTTTCCTTCCTCTTGTAATAAGATCTGGAGACATATGAAAGCACGCAGCGTGAGCCGAGATTAAAGGAATTGCTCCATGCACGGAAACATACGGCCCTGAGAGCCAATAAAAGTACTATAAAGCATGTAGTCACCCATTCTCTTTTTTATATAAAGTTTGTTATTGCAATAAATAGCTGTTATTGAGCCGACGCCTTTTGTTTCCGTCGTGCTGAGCCTTATTTCAGGTCTGTGTGTCTGGGCGCAGGCACATGTGTGTCCTGGCTCAGTGGCTGCGTTTCTCTTGGAAGTGTCCAAGATGTTCATCGTCAACCGTTTTTACCTTCTGATTTCAATAGGGAGACCTGTCATTTGGGATGGTAGCACCAGGTGTAATGATGCAAACTTGGTGTGCTCGCAGTACTCTCTGCATTCGTGTAAACGAGAGCCTTCTACTCTTTCTTCCCCACCTGCAGCCCTGCCTTGAGCTTCACCTACCCTTCTGCACCCGTGTCTCTCCATATGCATCAACAAATCTTAAGCCGACAACAGAGCTTAGGCTCGGCCTTTGGACACAGCCCTCCGCTCATCCACCCTGCTCCAACGTTTCCAACACAGAGGCCTATTCCTGGGATCCCCACGGTTCTGAACCCCGTCCAGGTCAGCTCGGGCCCTTCTGAGTCCTCACAGGTGAGAGACACAGCTCGATGATCCGTCCTGTAATCGTAGGGGAGAGCCATGCCCAGCCCGGGAGCTCTGAGCGGGCCCACTACCTTGGCATTCTCGTGGCTTCCAAGCCGCTGTCTTCCTAACCCAGGGCCATAGTCTTCAGGTTTGATGAGTGTGGCATGTGTGTGTTCCTCATTCAGCAGTGGCTTCCTCCCCCAGAGTCGTTTCTTCCTCGGTGGGACAGCAGGCTGCTTGATGAGGGTCTGTAACCCTACTCAGGGCAGTACGCTGCGTGAAGGGGTCACTCTCGTTTGGTGACTCTCTCCACAGGCACCTCAAATCCCGTGATAACTTCATGGGACAAACCACGCCGTGCCCTCTGCTCTTAACCTTCTCACTAATCCCGCTCAGAGAAGAGTTTGAATCCTCTAAATAAAGAACGTTGTAAATTGTTTCTTTTAGTTTCCTACCCACGTCACAACTCTGTTCTTCTAAATACACCGTGGGAGCTCATGAAAGCCCAGGCCCCCGGCTCTATTCTTCTAGCTTTTAAAAGCCACTGGGAGTTTATTTATTTATTTATTTATTTTTAAGATTTCATTTATTTATTTGACACACATAGTGAGAGAGAGAGCACAAGCGGGGGGAGTAGCCGGCCGAGGGAGAGGGAGAAGCAGGCTCCCCGTTGAGCAGGGAACCTGACTCAGGGCTTGATCCCAGGACCCTGGGATCATGACCCCAGCTGAAGGCAGACGCTTAACCAACTGAGCCATGCAGGCGCCCCTAGAAGCCACAGGGAGTTTCCACTCCTGAGTGGGACCAAGGAGTTTCCTCATGGATGTGTTTTCTGGCCTCAGACACATTTTCCGAACTCTGCTGTCATGGGATTGGAGCGTTACCAGAGTCCTTGTTCTAGTGCCACATTGGCCTGCTCGTCTGCACTTGTGTGTTTTAGCTCTGGTCCCGCTCCTTGGAAACCTAATCTTTGTCTCTGTCTCTGTCCCCACAAACGTCACCAGCAGAACAAGCCGACGAGTGAGTCCGCGGTGAGCAGCTCGGGAGACCTGATGCATAACAAGAGGTCCAAGATCAAGCCCGACGAAGACCTGCCCAGCCCGGGGCCGCGGGGCCCGCAGGTGAGGCACCGGGGCTCTGCCGCTGGCCTGTGGCTCCCTCCAAGCTGAGGTCTCTCACAGAATTTCCGTATCCACCGTGTTCTTGGCCTTGGCCTTGGCCATCCCCATGCACTTGGCAGGAGGCCAGTGATGGAGTCTGACTCCGTTTGATTCCCTAACTCAGAAACGCTGCAGGAAGCTGTTGGGGGGCGGGGGGAGATAAACTATAGCTCGTGGTGCAACTGGTTGGATTAATTTGTTCCTGATCACTGATAGGGACCAAGCTTCAGTCCTGAGCCCTGGTCTTAGGCCCCGGAATACGAACTCCTGGCCCTAAGCCAGAGCTGGGCAGAGTTGATGATATTCCTTACACTGACCATGTTCTTATTTGTTCTCATTTTGCCTTTTCCCACTTACCAGGACGGAGGGATGGATCAAGGCACAACTAACCTAACTTAAGGCCAGTTAGATTCTGGTCCTTTCTTTACCCAGAGTCTTGAAAGTACGAGTTTTGAAGGTCCAATCTGGTCTCTTCTTTAAGGCATTTAGACCCTCTGAGTTTCCATTTTAAATGTGTTTATTATGCCTATAATATCATCTCCGAGGGTCCCTGTGCTTGACACAGGAAGGAGGTCAGTGAATATTAATTCCTGGAAATAGGGGTTGGACAGGAGTCTGGACATCCACAGAATCTGGACCTTTCTACATCCGGGCTGCTCCAGCCCCCAGCTCAGACTACCTCCACCCAAATTTCCTTTCGAGTGAGCACTTTGAGGATGGAATGAATGGGTCTCGTAGGTTCTGAAATCCATCCTTTTCCTTGAATTTTCCTGGCCAACAACCTTACTGGTTACACCTAAATGCTCGTATGTAGTTTTTGTCATCCTGCCCCAGATGAGATCCCAAATCTGTGCACCTAGTCATCTCTCAGAGTTCTGGAAATTGTTTGCATTTTCACTGCCATGAAGCTGCCTCGGACACTAGAAAAGACGCAGCTGCTAAGCTTTAGATGCTGTGGTTCTTGGGCAGCAAGCCGTATCCTCGGAGCTCAGAGGTTGAACCAGGAAGACATGATCCCTCTAAAACCCAGAAAGTGCCTGTCACAGCCTCCAAGGCAGGGGAAGGCAGAATTAGAATTACTGGTAAACCATTGCCCTGATTCCAAAATATGAGAATCAACAAATTAATACACGAGAAAGAATCTAACCGAAAGAGAAAGGCCAGTCTTTTGGGTAAAGACTGCATGACCTAATTTAATTGCTTCTTTCTTACGGGATGACATTTTAATTTCTTTTTCTCTCTCGTATTCAGGGGCAAAGTTTGGCCTCAATTTCTTATCATCATTACGGTTGGGACTGTTGTTTTTAATCCCACATTAACAATCTCTGAAGATATATTTGGTAAATCGGAAAACACGCACACAAATGATTCCATACGTTTGACTTCTTCTGTCCATAAAATCCAGCTGCTAGACCTGGGCTCTGTTTTCTTTTCCCTGAAAAATTGCCTCAGGATGAAGACCCATGCAATCAGGTTTTTTTCTTTTCTCTGTCCTTCCATT
Source organism: Mirounga leonina (assembly GCF_011800145.1). Classification (NCBI taxonomy): domain Eukaryota; kingdom Metazoa; phylum Chordata; class Mammalia; order Carnivora; family Phocidae; genus Mirounga; species Mirounga leonina. The sequence continues at coordinate 11,178,312 of NW_023270498.1, forward strand.
GTGTCTGATCTTTTTTTCCCCTCTCTCCTCCCTCCCCGCCTCCCCCCGCCCCACCCCCACCCAGGAACAGCCGGAAGGAACGACCCTGGTGAAGGAGGAAGGGGACAAAGACGAAAGCAAACAGGAGCCTGAAGTCATCTATGAGACCAACTGCCACTGGGAAGGCTGCACACGGGAGTTTGACACCCAGGAACAGCTGGTGCACGTAAGTCGGGGGGACTCGGGAAGTGAGCTTTACAACTACGTGACCTTTCCTGTGGGGTCGGCTTCCCTGACCCTGCGCTGAGTCAGGTTTCTTAGCTAGCAGGCTGCAAACTGGAGAGGGCTTTATGATTTTCTGAGAATAAAGAAAACTCTGAGCCATGGTGCTTGACCTGTTCAGTCAGCTAAAGCTTAGTGTAAAATTCAATAAAGTCTTCAATAGAGAGCGTAATGACTCTGATCCCGTAAGCCAGAAAACACTATTTTGAGTTTGCGTCTTTGATGGTTATTGAGTAATAGTAAGCTGGACATGAATTATTTTTAACCTTTTAACCAAGTTTGATTCTCCTCTCCTAGACCCAGCCATGGTAGGGAAAAAAAAAATTGTAGAGGTGGGGAATTCCTTTTCTTCTGTTCTGCCTTCTTTTTCCAAACCCTCAAGGCCAAGGAACCTCCCAGTATTTTATGCAGCAATTAGTACTATGCGTGAGATAGGTAGATGCTTAGGGAAGCCATTAACACAGTTTCTTGACTGAAGGCCAACCCTTGCAGGGCGGGTAGTTCCATGGAAAAAGTGATGTGTATTTTTAAATGCGTCCGGTGGCATGGATTTTTGAAACCTGCAGCATGGTCAGACTGAGATCCACACCTCATCTTACTATACCATGTCCAGAAGTGTTGCCCCCGTGGGTTTTATTTCCAATAACGCAGTGCACTCCCCACACCCATGTGCACATACCTGATGAGGCGTATTTCCTTTGCCAGTGCTTCATTTGATTTGGCGCTTTCTTTCACGCCAGAGGAGTCTCCTTAGCCGATGGGACCGGGAGCAGCTGAGACGGAAGGGTCTCTCTCTCTCGATCATCGAGACTAGACAGCGTAGGCTCATCGAGGCAATTACGGATGGTCTGCTGTGTGTGGCCGGTTCACCCGCTTGTCCGGTGACAGAAGATCTGACAGAGAGGCAGGGCCCCGCCCACCCCACCCCCACACACACACCGCACACACTCGCCCCGTTGTCTCTTCTTTTCTGGTAACTTTTAATTTTAGATGACCCATATTTCTTGATAACACTTCTCCATTTAAACGCTAAAATTATACAATTCTTGACACATCCCACATTTTCCACCGTCCGCAGGAACTTCTCCAGGGTGTCGTCTGCAACTTGGCTCCTCCTCTGTGATGTATTCCACACGTTGTCATCACGGCAAAGTGTTAAATAGACCGTTTGCCAGAATTTGCGATCCGTTAGGTACAGAATGTTTTGAGGAGTTAACATGACATCAGCAGGGCTCCCCCCCCCCCACATTTCTTTCTTAATCATGTCTCCTTGTAATTGTGTAGGAAGAATTATAGATTTCTCAGCACAGCAAGAAACCTAGAAAGTCAAATGTTTTTAATTAAGGTAGATTTCCAGATTTTTCCATGAACTTAATTCAATTCTTTCTCTTTAATTTGAGGCAAGTGTTATTTTTAAGCCAAGCCTTACTTAATGGCCCTTTCTTCTTGCTGACTTTTAATGGAAACCACAGACATGGTCCTACCAAAGGGGGAAAAGAAAAAGTTTGGAATTTTTCTTCTAGTGTAGGGAGATATTCCCGAAGAGTGCAGTATGCCAGGGCTACCCTTAGTGATAGAAGGAGTGAATAACCCACATGAGGGGAACGGTTTGCATGAAAACTGCCATCGCGAGCGAGATATTACCAGAGCTGCTTGAGTCCTGAGAGGTGACACAGTCCCATGGTGCCTTTTCTGAGGATAAGTCATTGTATTTTCCAAGGAGGGCTGTGATTATGGTTCAGCTGTTACCAGATGCAGGATGGAGCAAGAGCTTATTCGGAGTCTACATTTCAAAGGAATCGTGTTCCTCATTAGAGACCAGGTTTGATGTAGCGTTTTTAACCTTTCTGCTACCTACTGAATGCGAAAGCTTTTAAGAGACAGTGACTCTTGTAGGTGTATTTAATCTCAGTGGCGAAAGGCTTTAGGGAGTGATGATGTTTTAGCAGAGACCTGAGTAGTTTTGCGGTAAATCTGCTTAAACGATCAACTTGAATGACCACCGTGTTGTGTGTCTTATCGTAAAAAATCTGACTGAATCCACATACAGGGGAAATTTTTGATTCCAAACCAGCTAGAAGGAATTCATGTCAGGAGTAGGAGAAAATCCAATGTAGTACCTTTATGATGTTAATTTTAGTCTGAGATAAATTACATACATTAAGTGGATTACAGTTATAACTTGGCCACAACCTAAATAAAAACACTAGGGCATGTCACTTATTTTCCACCTTTCTACTCGTTACCTGAAGTGCGGATATTGCCAATGTGTGCGTTTAAGTCGATTTTACTTTGCATGACATGCAAGTACCTCCCTCCCGGTGGGCGTTATCTGGTTGCATCAGCAGTGACCTGGGATAGCACGAGCACTTTATTCTTTGCTGATTGAAGGAATAGCTCCATACCCACCTAATTATTTTGGTGGCAGGTGGAAAAAATACCAGTGGCAAACCCCAGGTTTTTTTTAAGGACGGAGGGAAGTCTTAACTGTTTCCATTCCCATGGCTCTCCTTGGAGAGACGGCATTTTGTGAATTAGCTGAATTTTCATGCTCCATGCGACCAAGAGGCAAGGTGTTAAACCATTCTGATGCTCTGCCTTATTTATAGCCATGACCCATTCTTCTTCCCCCTCTTACAGTTAATAGAAAGATTCATGATTCTTCATGGTTGTCTATCTAGGGCCTGACAGGCCCGACTGCCTGCTAAAGCAAGTCACTATCTATAATTGATATCCTTCCGTGGAATAGGGTGCTGGCTGCAATTGAAGGGCTTTGCTGAAAGCTCTTAAATCCTGACAAGTTCTCCCCTTGTTCTGGTTCAGTCGCTGAGCTGCACGGTTGGAATTCCAGAGCCATTTGAACTTGGTGCAAAAGGGAGACATGTGTTTCACATTAGCAAATCACAAAGTTGAAGAGGAGAATTAGGGACGCGGCGGGCTCTGCCCGCCAGGTAGTCTCATTCCCAGCGTAATGCACTCCGTGTTCTCTTAAACATTACCTCGTCCCATTACTGGCCCAACAGATGCGCTAACCATTGCCTTTCCCTTCTCTTCTCCTTTATTGCAAGCGCCTGTCCTCCGCCAGGTGTGTGTTTATTCTAGGTTTGCTGTAGGGTCTTTATCACGGGGATGTTTAATTAATTTCTCTTCCCAGCAAGATAATTATAATTGGGCTTAGTTACTCTCAAGCTAGTATTAAATTTGTCATAAATTTACTTCTATGCCCAGAAGCTAAGAAGACAGATGTATATTTTTGTTAACCAGGTTTTTGTTATACTTTGTCCCTTTCTTGGTGTCAGTTAAAATAGAACAGAACAAGAGAGTAAAAAGGAGATCCGGCATAAAAATGAATTCAAAGTACCTTTGATTAAGACTGAATTGATTATTGATTTGTTGAGATGCAAACGCTTTCTCTTTCCTTGGCATCTGAAAGCACGTATTCTAACACCTCAAAGTAAGTTGGAAAGTCCACATTTTCCCTTCAATTCCAAATTAATTAGACTCTCTTTTTGCTGTTGTGCACGGCATATTACAAAAGACACGAATCTTACATTTAAATTTATTTCTGAAGGTGGCAGAATGTTGGCTCTCAACATGTTTTCTGGTTTTGTTTTGGCTTTTTTTGAGGGGGAGGGCATGCAAAAAACTCAACTTCCATCTTCTGGTCTGGCCTCGCGCGAGGATGAGGGAGGCTTCCAAACCTTCCTGAGAGCCATTTCCCGCTTGCATTCCTTCTGTCCTAGAACTCAGTCCCATCTTCGGCTCTAGGAGGGTCGAGGGGTCTGAAACAATGCACAGCGTGAGCCCAAGTTAGTCATTTCTAGGTTCTCCGAAACCTGCCCGCGTTGTTTCTGAATGACATGATACGGCCCATCAAAGTTTTTGATTTGAGAGGCTTTTTCAAAAGAGGAGATTTATTCCTAAAAATGCGAAGAATGTGCACCTCAGTATGGGTCACCACCGCTCGGTGGCTGGTGATGCTTGCAAATGTCACTTCCGGGACCCGGAGAATGAAAGTAGTATCCTCACCATCCTTAATGTCCACCTGTTTGCTGTATCACTGTATTCTTTTTTTTTTTTTTAAGATTTTATTTATTTATTTGACAGAGAGAGACACAGCGAGAGAGGGAACACAAGTAGGGGGAGTGGGAGAGGGAGAAGCAGGCTTCCCGCGGAGCAGGGAGCCCGATGCGGGGCTCGATCCCAGGACCCTGGGATCATGACCTGAGCCGAAGGCAGACGCTTAACCGACTGAGCCACCCAGGTGCCCCTGTATCACTGTATTCTTTGACCCTCTATTTCAGTGACGGAACCCTCTTTCTGCTTTAGAAGTAACACTTATAATATTCTTTCCTAAGGTCTGAAAAATCGTCAAATTATTTTTTTTAACAGTTTTATTCCCCACGCCCTCCCCAGCCAAATGAGTCTGCGGAGAGGGCCTTAGGCAGGTGAGGGACCCATCTCCTGCTAGTGGGGCGGAAGGGCAGAGAACGTGAGTTGTATTTATATGAGTCCCAGCTTCAACTGGGTGGCATTTAAGTCCCTGTGTTCCTTTGTATCTTTTAAGCTGGGTGTCAGAAATTCACCTTTTTGTAGAGTGATTAACCACCTACTTGGATTTTAAATGCTTTCATATGCCATGAATTTTGATCTCTAAAGCCTGCTGTCGGTTCTTTTATCAGAAGAATACAGTTATAATCACCTTTGCTGCCGTTTGAAAACAAATTCTGTACATAGGCAGCATGAAAACGAAGGGCTTTCTTTTTAACATCCTAGAGATTTAGATGTAAAGAAGGCACATCTAATCTGTGAAGAATTGGTGGATCCGTAGAAATGGGGTGAAGTTAGGATGTGTTGAAGACATTATTTTCATATTAATACCATGATCCTAAATTTGCATTTTAAATGTTTTCCATTTAATTTTGATCCCTTTGCTAAAGTTGCATTGTATATCCTTACCTAAGAGAAAATGGAGTGTAAGATGCGATAGGGGTCTCAGATACGAGGCAGAAATTAGTTTTGTGTGCATATAAAATGTAAAACGAATGAGTGGAGATTTTGATCTTCTTTTCCCTACATGGAGTTGCTAGTTAATTTAGTTACTCCAATTATTTGGAAATATTGCATGTAAAATACAGGCTCCGAACCACAAACTTCAAAGCCATCCTTTGACAATTGCGCCTCGAGGGTCACGTTTTTAAAGCCAGGAACTGAATTGCACCTGCAGAAATACTTTTCCGTAGAGAAAGGAGAGAGCCTGAGTGGGAGGTGGGGGGTGGCGCGAGGGTCCGTGTGGGCTCCTGGGGCCAGTGGGATTCTGCATGGCAGCACCATCTCTGCCCTGACCCTTGGGATGACCTCCCTGGAAACATTTGACCCTCTAGAATGCTATTTTCTCACTTTTCATACTGTGAAACACCCGTGAAAATAAATGCCCTCCCCAACATCCAAGGCCGAACGGAGATCGCATGCAGGAGGCCTAATGAGAAACAGACAGAGGGTTGAAAAGAGTGCCTCGTCTCCCTTTGTTTTATGTATTTGTTTTTGCAGGTTGCGTTGGGGAGGGGAGGGGAATGGCGCTTGGGTCTGTGGCTTCTGCATGTCGGTTCTCAGGCTTATTTTATATTCATTGTTGCCGAACCTGCTCTTGACTGAGGCGGGGACCCCGTTCTTCCCAGCGTAGTTCTGATAGATGGGACTTGGCCAAGCCATTTCACCTCCTTGGACCTCAGTTTTAGTAAAAGCAAGTGAAAGATTTGAATTAGATAGTCCTCAGGATAGGGATGGCAAACAGGTTTCCTCTCAAGGGCCCACGTATTGGCTGGCAGCCACCTGGGTGCTGTGCTGAGCTCCCCCCCTCCACCCCCCTCCCCGGCACCTGCAGCAGGGGAGGAGGGTGGAGGGGATGCACGGTCGGTTATGGATGGCTGCCCCCAGGTGGGGTTTTGGAGAAGGCAGTCACATGTTATCTTTTTCCCAGGATCTTTTCCACCCCGTAGATTAAGTGCCCTCCAGAATAATCGTATTTAATATTTCTAGGATGTGGTTTATTAATTACTTGAGTAATTATGGAATTATTAAAATTTCCCCTTTACTAATTTCCCCTTTTCTTACCCCTTGAACGAAGAATAAGAAATCAATATTTCGAGTGAGATGTCACTGGTACAGAATAATGTGTTAGTTACTTTCTTAAGTTTGTTTTGCCCTGGGGTACCCCAGAAATGTTTCCTTGCACACAGCCCCCCCCCCCCCCAGAATACTTCATCAGAACTTTTAGCCAAGTAACTCTTTCTGCCACTTGGAGAGGATTTTCCTCTGAATTGGTTCTGAATGCTACTTTGGGTAAGATTCCCTGGAATGTTCTCCGCGGGCCCACTTTGTACAAGAAGGAATGATGGTCAGTTCGGGCTGGGCTGCGTACCTCGTGGAAACGTACTTGCCTGTAGCCATGTGTCTTCTTATGTGTCGGGAAAAAGGATGAGCTGATAGTAGCCGATCAGGCTTTCTCTCAACTCCTCCCCGAATACTTCCGGGAGCCGCCTGCATGCTGCCCACTGCCCCTGCTTCGTGGTGGGCTTAGCCCTGACCCTCCACGCCTGGTCATTCTCAGGGGAAGGGCGAGACAAAGAAACGTGAAAGCATAGGGTGAGTAGCATGTGAGACAGAACATAATGATGCCAGAACTGTGTGGTTGAGATACCGGGGGCTTAGAAGAGGGGAGAAGCGCGTAAGGAATATTGGAAAAGGCCTCTGGGAAACGGGAGGGAAACAGGTTTAGGTCAAAGCAAAGCATGGGGGTCAACTTTTGAGGCACGAGGATGAGGACGATGATGGTGATGATGGTGATCATGACTTTGTAAGCATACATAGCACCTGATCCGAGAGAATCCTCAGGCTTGCCGCTGTTCTCCTGTGACGGTACAAGGTCCCTTGCAAAGCTGACAGACCTGGGCTCAAAGCCTGCTGCTTTCTACCCTAGATACATCACATCCTTCTCTCTGAAATAAGGGTAATAATAGTGTTTACTTGACGAAACAGCTGGGGGAGTTACTTAAAAATTATACTCAAGAAAATGTTACTGATAATTTTTCTAAAAGGGAAAAGTGTAAAGACATTTACTAGCTGATAAGTTCATGCACTTTGCCTATAAGAACATGGTTTAGGGGGCGCCTGGGTGGCTCAGTTGGTTAAGCGACTGCCTTAGGCTCAGGTCATGATCCTGGAGTCCCGGGATCGAGTCCCGCATCGGGCTCCCTGCTCGGCGGGGAGTCTGCTTCTCCCTCTGACCCTCCTCCCTCTCATGCTCTCTGTCTCTCATTCTCTCTCTCAAATAAATAAATAAAATCTTTAAAAAAAAAAAAAAGAACATGGTTTAGGTTGGTATTCAGGCAGCTTTGGGGTTGGCATGTCACCATGAAATTAATAATTGTGTAAAGATTCTGACTAGGCCCCTGGTTCGTGAACCCCTAAGAAAGAGGGACTGGTGGGGTCTCCGGCTCTGTTCCTTATACTCTGGATCCCTCCTTATTCTCGAATATGCAGTGTCGAGATTCAGAGCCTGATGCTGTTATGTGTTCTCTTATCCTGATGTCCTTCTGAAAGTTCTCCTCGGTGGGCACCCAAAACCAGGACTTCTCACCCCGGACGCACTGAGGCAGAGAATTCTTTGTCGTGAGGGCCATCCTTTGCATTGTCGTGGGACTGTTAGCGGCACTGCTGACCTCTGCCCGCTAGATTCCAGGGGGGATCTACCCCCCCCCATCGTAACAACCAGAAATTTCTCCCGACGTTGCCAAACGTCCCCTGGGGGGCAGAATTGGCCCCTCTTCTGTCCCAAATCTTTCCTCTTGCAGTGTGGAAAACAGTAACAACAAAAGTGTATTTGTGATTTAAGATTAATTTTCTCCTTAAGTGTGCCGTAGAATTTTCAAATTATAAGGAAAAGGTGAACTTGTTAGTCTCTAACAAAAGGCTATTTAATAGATGTTTATGTGTGCCTGTGTGTGTGCATCCACGGGTGTATGTGGTGTGCGTGCCCCTGTGTGTCTGCATGTGTGTACGTGTGTGTGTGTGTATGTGTGTGTGAGATAGAGAGAGAGAGCGCTTAATTTTAAAGCCATATTTGTTAGGTTAGGTACTCAGGACTTCTCAGCAAGGACTATAACCAGCCAAGTCCTTTGTCTCGGTGAAGAATTCCATCACTGGGTTTTGGTGGTTTTTTTGTTTTGTTTTTGTTTTGTTTTGTTTTTTTGCAGACCAAGGGAAGTCACTCAGACTTCAGCTTCTGAGATCATGGCAAGCATGGAGATCAGGCTCCTGCTTTGACAGAAAACAGAACTCCAGAAACAGAAAGCAATTTTCTAATGCAAGGACTTTTTTTGAAAATTCAGGGACATTTAGGCTTTCCTGGGATTAGCTAAATACTGCCATAGATGGTTTTTTTTTTTTTTCATTTCTAGAACAATTAATGTTGGCAAGAGAGCTGTAAGTGACATATCCTTAAAAGAGAGGCCAAGGCCTTAAATGTAAGCCACCTCTTCCCCACCCCAGCCAATTACCAGTAAAACTAGCAGTAATCAGTGAGTTGGAGGGGGGAGGGAGATTTATCTTTGATTCCTACATCTGCCAAGAACTGTTTCTGAATCTAAATAAGTCAATCTACAGCTTTGGTCCTCAGTTTCTCATCTGTAAGGTGGAGATATTAATATCCATCCTATTCTCCTCACAGGGTTTTTTATTTTTTACTTTTTTTTTTTTTTGGTAGGGATAGAATGAGATCATATATTCATACATATATTCATATATAAGGAATCCCATATATATTCAAATATAAGGAAGAATGAGAAGTAGTACTAATCAGCCTAATTAAAGAATGGAGAGATTAAAACTTTTCATCAAAATTTAAAAAAGGAATATATAAAGACTTTTCATCAAAATGAAAAAAAAAATGTAAGCATGTCACTGATTCAGCTGCACGTGCTCACCTGTGTAAGCTGGTGGTTTTACCGGTACGATGCATTAGCACCACCTGGTGGCCAAGATACAAATTGCAGGCATAGTGTTGGAAGAAGCCTCTTGCGGGTCAGACTTCCAGAGTTGAGGCCTGGGTCCGGGTCAGGGCCAGAGGAGGGAACAAGACTGGATACATTCATCTTTTATATCTGGGAGTAAGGGGAACATAGGGGCAAGACCACTGGGAGGACCAGAGAAGTACAAGCAGAGCAGCAAGAAAACAGGTAAAGTGAAGTGGCAGAAGTCACAAGAGAAAAGTCTGGTGGGTTTGGACATGGTCTTGAAAAAAAGGGTTGATATAAATAGGGAAAGACCATTGCAGGGAGGTGTTGGGGCTTCCATGTGGAAAAAACAGTGGGAAGAAGTTAACGGAAGCAGAAAGTATAGGAGAATTTTATCTATGATAGTAGCTAATATAATAAAAGGCTGGGGGTTTTGACACTCCGTGGGGTTAGGAATATAATTGCAGAATGATTCATTCCATGCTTTGGGGATTGAAGAGTGGTAAGTAGTGTACCGATGTGGAACCAAAGCTCCTGGAAGGCAGGGGGCTGTGGGAAGCGAGATTAAAGCCCAGAGTGACAGTTTCCTGGGACCCACCTGCTGCACTGGGAGTCTGACTTCCCATCCAGGTGGAGTGAGGAGAATCACATGTTTCCGATGCAAGGAAGGCAAGAGCCGGTGTGAGCCCTAGAAAGTTCGGGGCTGAGCTTTGCAGAGCCCCAGCAGCTGTACCATCGATGTCCTGGAAGGGGCGGGGCCAAAAGTGAGCCTCTGCCATGGAAATTATGTTCAGTTATTTCTTAAAACTTGGGAGGACAGTTTGGAGATGTTTCAGTGACAGTTTGTGCAGATGTCGTAGACGCCCTTCAGAGAGCAGTCAGCAGCTTCCAGGCTGTCAGCTGAGCACCTGGAGGGTGGTTCGCCCATAAAATCCCTGTAACTTGTGTGTGTGGCCCCAGGCTCATTACCTAAGGGCCCCAAGAGTGTCTCTCTGTAAAGTAGGCTGGTCAAGGTCACTGGAGAATGATCTCTGATGACTTAGAGAAGAAGCCAGTCACAGTGTTCCCCACGATTTTAGGGCCTTCTTAGTGACGGTTTTATTGTGATTAGTAAACATTTGTCTTTTTCATTCTTTTGGTTTTTGGTGTGCCTCATAATCTGAGGTTCTGAAAATGTCTTCCTAATCAGGAGAACAAAACTGCCGTCTGGGGACGGCGCGCGCTGCCTTATGTGCCTGGCCCAGTCCTGTCTCACCTGTTCCTTCCACGCCACCTTCAAACATCTCCTGTTTCTTTCTTTCTCTCTCTCTCTCTTTTTTTTTTTTAAGATTTTATTTATTTATTTGACAGAGAGACACAGAGAGAGAGGGAACATAAGCAGAGTGAGTGGGAGAGAGAGAAGCAGGCTTCCCGCTGAGCAGGGAGCCCGATGCGGGGCTCGGTCCCAGGACCCTGGGACCGTGACCTGAGCTAAAGGCAGACGCTTAACGACTGAGCCCCCCAGGTGCCCCAGACACCTCCTGTTTCTTGGGATGATGTTAACCTTTGTGCTTTGGCCGAGCCCTCTCTCCAGGATAGGCAGGAAAGCCCTGGTTCAGGACGTGCAGGTCTCCCCAGTGGCTTTTCCGGGAGGTGGCGAAAGTTCTCACTCTCCTGTCCCACTTGGGGAGAGATGGTGCAGCCCCCGGGGCAAGATAAAGCAGTCCCTAGCACAAATACAGCACAACCCTCGCCGTACTCTCCTTATGTTCAGTGGAGATAAACTTCACTGGGGGCTCAGTATCGAGCCATTTGGCTTCTGGCAGGAGCTTTTAATTGCTAAAATGCAGATTTTTTTTTTTTCCTTGATCAAGAGGGGATTATTCTTGTTATCAGTCTAGAGCATCTTATTTCAAGATGAAAAGCCTTTACGGAATTACAGATGCCAACGTTTGTACAAAGCTTTTTGGCGACTGACAACTCAAAGAGAAAGTATGATTTATTAGCCTGTAATGACCAACCCTGAGCGATGGTCGAGGTCCCACTGATTTGTGAAATTGCTTAACATGGACTGCCTTTTTATGCCACTCAAGCCCCAGGTGACTCAAATAAATGTGGAGTCTACCTTTTGTGATATGTTATGGGAGAGAGGAAAAGAAAGGGGGCAAGAGGAGAAAGGTGGCTTCTAAAATCCATCTCCGTGGTGCGTTTTACAGTAGTTTGGCTGATAAGCCGGCGGAGGAAAGATGAATAACGAGGCTTTGGTACTATCAGTACCTGCCTGTCGATTCTCTGTAGCAGGGCTGTCTGTTCAGCATGGAAATTATTGATTAAATAAAAATTGCTATTAGATTGTGATGTGATCCATAATCACAAACAATGGTGGACGTTCCTCTTTTAGATCCTCAGCCATGCATCACGTTGTTTCTGTTTTTTCCCTCGCCGTAATTTATATTACACTGACACTTGAGCTCCTTAGGTTTCTCCTTTCTGTTGGCAGGCAGGAAAGCTCGGGCAGGAGCGGCATAGCCTGGCCGGAGGGAGGATGAAAGGGCGGTCGGTGGTCCTGCTTAGGGGTCCGGCTGGTTCCCTCACTGGGCTGCAGCCCCCTTTACGTTTGTTGGTTGGTTTTTCAACTTTGAAAAAAAAAAATTGCGATGGAACACACAGAACATGAAATTTACCATTTGGCCAATTTATTTTTTCCAGCTTTATTGAGGTATAATTGATGAATGAAATTGTGTATTTTTTAAGTGTACAAAGTGATGATTTGATATACATATACGTCGTGAGATGATTAACGGCAAGTTAATTAACACATCCATCACCTCACAGTTATCTTTTCTCAGGTATGTGGCGAGAACTCTTAAGATCTATTTATTCTCTTGGCAAATTTCAAGTATGCAATCCGGTATTCTTTTTTTAAAGATTTTATTTATTTATTTGAGAGAGAGAGAATGAGAGAGAGCCCATGAGAGGGGGGAGGGTCAGAGGGAGAATCAGACTCCCCACCGAGCAGGGAGCCCGATGCGGGACTCGATCCAGGGACTCCAGGATCATGACCTGAGCCGAAGGCAGTCGCTTAACCAACTGAGCCACCCAGGTGCCCGCAATCCGGTATTCTTAACTACGGTCCCAATGCTGTACATAGATCATCAAAACTTAATTGTACTCTTTGAATAGCATCTCCCCATTTCCCCACCCCCAGCCCCTGGCAACCACCAATCTAGTCTCTGTTTCCGTGAGTTTGACTTTTCTTCGTCCTATTTTTGGATTTCGCATACCGTTTAGCCCTTTATTTTGTCTTATTTCACTTAGCGTGATGCCTTCAAGGTCTATCCATGTTGTCACAAATGGCAAGATGTCTTTCTTTTTTATGGCTGAATAATATTCCATTTTATATATATACACACACGCACAGTTGGCCCTTGAACAACACAGGTTTGAACTTCACAGGTCCGCTGATATTTGGATTTTTTTCAATAAATACTACAAATGTATTTTCTCTTCCTTACAATTTTCTTAACATTTTCTTTTCTCTAGCTTACTTATACATATAACATAAAAAAATATGTGTTAGTGGACCATTTGTGTTATCGGTAAGGCTTCTGGTCAACAGTAGGCTATTGGTAGTTAAGTTTTGGGGAGTCAGAGGTTATACGTGGACCTTCAGATGTGCTGGGTGTCAGCACCCCTAACCCCTGTGTTGCTCAAGGGTCAATTATACACATCACATTTTCCTTATCCACTCAGCTGTTGACAGACCCTTAGGTTGTTTCCACGTCTTGGCTATTAGGAATAATATTGTAATGAATGTGGTAATGCAGATGTATCTTCAAGATACTGGTTTTATTCCCTTCGGATGTCTACACAGAGGTGGGATTGCTGGATCCGATGAGAGTTCTCTCTTTAATGTTGTGGGGAACTACTATACTGTTTTCCACAATGGCTGCACCAATTTGCATCCCCACCAACCGTGCACAAGGGTTCCCTTTTCTCCGTATTCTTGCCAACATGTGTTATCTCTTGTCTTTTCTAGAAGACCTCCTAACAGCTGTGAGATGGTATCCCATTGTGGTTTGGATATGCATTCCCCAATTATTAGTGATGTGACGCACCTTTTCATGTACCTGATGACCATTTGTATGTCTTCCTTGGAAAAATGTCTATTCAGATCCTCTGGCCATTTTTAAATTTCATTATTTGTTTTTTTTTTTTCCATTTGAGTTCTCTGGGTTCCTTATTTATTTTGGATATTAACCCCTTATCAGATATGTGGTTTGCAAATATTTTCTCCCATTCTGTAGACTGCCTTTTCATTTTGTTGATTATTTTTATTTTGCTATGCAGAAGTTTTTTAGTTTGATGTAGTCCCATGTGTTTATTTTTGCTTTTGTTACCTGTGCTTTCGGTATCAACTCCAAAAAAATCATTGCCAAGACCCATGTCAAGGAGACTTTTCTGTATGTTTACTTGGAGGAGTTTTATGGTTTCAGGTCTTTAATCCATGTTGAGTTAATTTTTTTCTATTTCTATGGAAAAGGCCACTGGAATTTTGATAGGGAGTACATTGAGTCTGCAGATCTCTTTGGATACTATGGATGTTTTAACAATACTGATTCTTCCGACCCAAGAACATGGACTGCCTCTCCATTTATTCATACCTTCCTTAATTTATTTCATCAATATCCTATACTTTTCAGTGTACATGTCTTTAGTCTCCTTGGATTAATTTATTCCTAGATATTTTGTTATTTTTGCTGCTCTTGTAAGCTGGATTGCTTTCTTGATTTCTCTTTCAGATGGCTCATCGTTAGTGTATAGAAACGCACCTGATTCGTGTACGTGGATTTTGTCTTCTGAAACTTTACTGAATCCATTTATTCCTTCTCACAGTTTTTCGGTGTGGTGTTTTCCGGGGTTTCTATACATAAGATCATGTAATCTGCAAGCAGAGACAAGATGCCTTTCATTCTTTTTTCTTGCCTAATTGCTGTGGCTCGAACTTCCAGTACTATATGAATAGAAGAGGTGAGACCGGGCATACTCACATTGACCATGTTAATGCTCAGTAAATTGCCATTTAGCACATTCCCAGTTTCGTGCCACCATCACCACTGCGTATTCCTGGACGTTTTCATCACTCCAAAAGGAAACTCTACCTACTAAAAGCAGTCACTTTTCTTCGTTCCTCCCTCCTCCACAGCCCCCGAAAACCACTCAGCTGCTTTTTGTCTCTGTGGAATGCTTGCCTATTCTGAACATTTCATAGAAGTGGAATCCAAAATACATGACGTTTTGTGTCTGGCTGTTTTCAAGATTCATCTGTGTACTAGCACATGTCAGCGCTTCGTTCCTTTTTATGGCTGAATAGTGTTCCATTTATGACTTTGTGCTTGTCCTTTTATCTGTTGATGGGCATTTGGGTTGTTTCTACCTGCTAGCTGTTGTTTTGTTATGGACATTCATGGATAAGGTTTTGTTTCAACACTCTTTCTACTTCTTTGGGGTATATTTCTAGGAGTGGGATTGCATAGTCATATGGTCATTCTGTGTTTAACTTATTTTAGAAACAGCCAAACCTACAGCAGGTTTTAAGTTGTGTTGTCCAGGTTCTGCCTTCCCGGGTGGTCTCTCCTCTCACCTCCTTAGCTTCTCTGAAGTACTCACCGTTTGGCCTCCCCCAGCACCTCACCGCCTTGCTGCGGCCTTGCCTCGTGTCCTGGGGCTGTGGACCAGACTTGTTCTCGGGGGCTTCTCTATAGAGTGCCCTGTGCCCCTGCCATCCATGGGCTCAACAGGCATCACTCAGCAAAGAGCCCCATACATCCACCACTACTTTTCCCCAAACAGGGTAGGACTGTTTTGGACAAATGCAGAGACTAATATTCAAGGCACTAGGTCAGGTGGGCTTAGACAAATAAAACAGACCGATGGGTTGACCAAATTTCATTTCCAAATGGTGATTTGGATGAATGGGGTTGCAGCTGATGTTCTGTTCAGTGGAATGAACATAAACCTCTCACGATAGCGACTTTAGGGGTTCCTTGCTGGATGTTACCGTTAGGATCACTTCTAATTGGAGGGTCTTAAAAATGACCTAACTCATTACCTGCCTTTTTTTTTTTTTTTAAACCAGATACGGTGAGGTCCAGGAAGGCTAACAAACTTATTTAAGACCATTAAATTTGTTCACTTACACACCAATCATCTTGTTTTAAATGGCCGTTTGGTGCATATAATGAAGATTTTGGTCTTTTGACTTCCTTAGCTATTAAATGTATACATTTTGCACCCTTACTCCACCCACCTCACCCCTTCCCCCAAGACACACATACTCTGCCTCTGTCCCTCTCTTTTTCCATTTCACTCTTGCAAGAGGAAGCCGCCTTAGGCTTCCTCCCCTGCCCCCACCATATATTTCCCGCAAGTTGACTACCAATGAAAGTAAATATAACTCTTCTTCACAAACCTAAGATCCCCTTATCAAAACAGAGGTGAAAGTCAGACGCCCATCGAAGGCTGAACATCTAGACTCAAGATCGAACTCGTGAACTCCCCCAGAACATGCGTGTGTCTTACGCTTTAGAGAAGATGTGTATTACTGATTATATTACGCTCTGGGACGAGGCAACACTTTGGAACCTGAAACTCGGAGCTCTCCACTGTCCCACCACCCCCGCTGTTGCTTACCAGCACTGCTGCTAGCTGCCGAGAAGCTGAGACAGGACTTCTCTGGGCTGGCGGTTGCTTGCGGGTCCTTGGTGCCTTGCACGGGGCGCAGTATCAGCTACAAAGTGACAACACAGACCGTACGTCCAAACTTCCCGGTGGGTGGATCGGGCTAAAGAACATGAGACTCTCGGGAGTGGAAGACCCTGCAAGAGAGTTGGGGGTCTCTCAAGAAAGCCATGCTGACTGAGCAATCACAACTTAGGTTCATGAAAAATATAGGTCCCAGTGGAATTCTTTGATAAAGTCAGGTTTTTGAATCCTACATACAGAAGCTGGCAAGAAAGTACATACATGGGCCGTGGCGGGGTCTGGGGATGCACGTTCCCTTAGAGCCAATGGCTTCCAGGTGACACATGGCAGTGAAAGCCAAACATCATCTTTCCTACTTTGCTCTGCTCTTTTGTGTGTTTGAGTGAGCGTGCACTTGGGACAAGGGCCTGAGGGTGGAGCAGGGACGTAGCCGAGGCCTGTCCTTGGGGATCCCTTTCCAGAACAGGGGTAGCAAGCGAATGAAGAAGAGTGTCTTTCCTACTGAAATGGGAAGTAAGACCCCATGGCCTACAAAGGCAGAATCTCTCAAGCAGATGGGCTTCTCCGGACCCAGAGGGCTGAGGTTCCTGATGCACGAAACCGCCGACCAGTATCAGACAGTTGTGAGCAATCATAAAAGATGGAGGAGGTCCTGGGAGGTGAAGGTGGTGAGTGTCCAAGCAGCAAGAAAGTGAATTCTGAAAATTATAGGTGGAGCATGGTGAGCTGGTTCCAGAAGAAACTATACTTCTATTGTTAAAAGTTTGTCCTCCTATTACAAGATGAAATTATCACTGGGACTCTCAGGCTCCCCGAGAAAAGCATCACTCTGGACCGGGCTTATGCTTTCTTTGACAATATTGTTAGACTGGTTGGTCAGGAAAATGCAGTAAGTTGGGACTTCAGCAAAACAACTTGGGCCAAGACAGAAAGTGATGTGTTCAACAGCAGTTAGGAGACGGAGTCGCTGGATGGGTGATAAGGGACAGCTGGACATTGGCCAAGGGAGCTGTTTCTAGAAGCAGTCTGCTGGGCTTGGCCCCCGGCCTTGTTTTACTTAACAATTTGGTGTTTGTTTGTTTCCAGGACGAAGTCATCGAGTGCAATTATCATCAAAGATGTTTACAAGGAATTTTCAAATCCAGTTAATGACTGAATCAGGGTCCTCAAAGATCTTGAAAAATCAAAATACTGAAATAGCTCCAAGGAGATTAAAAATTATGATAACAACATAAGCCTTTAATTAACTATAAATTCACTTTGACTAGACACTGAGATTTGCCGCCAAAACTCGCTAATGGGATTCTCAACTATAGAAATAAAAGTACCTCATATTACAATCATGCTCAAACTGTTTCTGGAAGACACCACTCAGCCCAGGGTTCTGTGTTCTCAAGACACACTGATTTATCGTCATTAGATTGAGCAGAACAAGGTCCAAACGTGCCTTCTGAGGGTGGTTGCTAGAACCACAGGAGAGTGATCTGGGGTTTTCTGGTGGGCAGAGAGAGCTGGGGCCATGATAACTGCCTTCACACATTTGAGGGTGTGCCGGCTGTCTTGTGGAAGGTGGATCTGACTTGTTCGCAGGATCAGATGGAGGGCCACAGCCTGGAAACTATAGGGAAACAGATCTACATTCAGTGTGAGGAAAACTGATTTGACGGCGCTGGCCACAATGCTGCCCCAGGAGAGAGGCAGTCCCTGAACAGGACAGTCAGGGATTTAAGCTGGACGGTCCTGGGTGTGGGATGTTACAGGTAACTCAGAGCTTCCAGTGGGTTCTGGACTCGAGGAACCTGAGTCCCGCTCAAAGCTGAGAGAAATCCTCTTACTACAGATGTTTCTCGAAACCATTTATGTGCTGTGTTCAGAGGAGGGCAGGTTAGCATTTGGGCTTAACTGAGAATGATTAATAAAATCATCTCCGTTTTCTGTCTGTTCCTAACAGTATTTCCTCTCTACTCCAAGCTTTAACTTCCTTAACGTTTTTTTTTCTTATAAAACATATTACTAATGAATAAAATGAACTCGACTGATGCACCACTTGAAAAGTGGACCCCTGAGTTCCTCGGATGACAAACTTGGGATAAGAATTTGGGTGTTGAGAGAACAGAGGCCTTCCTTATTTGCTGGAGCTATATGTAACCCAGAAACCCAAGAGTTTTCTGGAGGGCTTTCTTCATGTTATTTTGTTGTGATTTTCATATATGAAGATTTCCCTTAGAACTTTTTGCAGAAATCAGTCTGGTTTACCACGGTCCACACATCTATAAATCACTTATATTTTTTTCCAAGATACTTCCAGATTAAGGTGTTAGTGCTAACCTGATTGACAGGTAAATAATCAAATACTTTTGAATACTAGAAAAGGAATGTTTTCCTCAAAAAATACTTCAGCTCTCTCTCGGGGTCGGGCTGTGGGTATGTGACATACGTCTTTTGCAGCTTAAAGGACATAAAACTGCCTAATGATTCGGTGTTTGCATCACTTTTTTCCAGACTGCAGTCCTGTGAGTAGTCCCAGCCTCGATTTTGCAATTATTTCACACGAAGTAGAGATTGCAGAATACACTTTCAACCTTCCTGCCCTTCCTCGTTTTCCTTATTTTGTGGCGGCAAGTGGCTCTTGTGGGCTTCTCCTTTCTCCTTTCTTCTTTCCTGTTTTTTGTTTGTTTTTTTAAGTTTCCTTCCTTAGCTTCACTAGCTTGAGAATTCATTTCAATGCATCATCTGGTGTTCTGGGCTGAGCTAAGACTTCTGGGGTGATGTTGGTCATTTCCTGCTAGGTCACCCGCCCTTCATTTCCCCCTTTCTTTTGTGAATCCCGCATAAGAATGACCGTTTCATGGTGTAAGCCCCAGCAGAGCCCAGAACATCTGGTGGAGCCTCACCTGCCACGTGAGGAACCAGCAGCCCTCTGTCCCCTGAGAAGTGACAAGACAACATCACCCCTCCTACCTGGAGCACGCTCTTATCATCCGAAATTCCCGAAAAAATGTTGAGGAATTGAGAAATGAGTAAAAAGAACCAAATAAAAATGAACTGTCCTTTACCTTAAGGACTGAAAAAGAATTTTAAAATGCATGTAACCTTTGTTTTCCTGGCCACCTCCTTTAGGGGTCTGGTACGTGTCAGTAACATCTGCTCTGCAGAGTCTGGGGCTGTCTGTCTGGTCCACTTGAAGGGAGAGATGTTTCCTTTGGAATAGCACAATCCCAGTGTGGGAATAACCTAACTGTAACCTGGAGTTTTAGTCCCTGTGGAGTCATTTTAGGCCTGCCCCCTAATATCTGCAAAAGTACAGAGGCTCACGTGTTGTTTATTTAAATATTTAGAAGCTGTAAGTCAAGCTAACGAACTGTTAAACACTTTTTTTAAAAGATTTTATTTATTTATTTGACAGAGCAGGAAAGCACAAGCAGGGGGAGCGGCAGAGGGAGAGGGAGAAGCAGGCTCCCTGTTGAGCAGGGAGCCCGATGCGGGGCTCCATCCCAGGACCCTGGGATCATAACCTGAGCCGAAGGCAGACGCTTAACCAACTGAGCCCCACCCAGGTGCCCTGAACTGTTAAACATTTTATACTTGATCTTGTCTTCAGAAAAGCTGAGAAGGCCGGAGTTACTAGAGAATTCTCAGGCTTCTCCGAGTCCTATGCTGGGATGGTGGCCCAGGATGGCCGTGACCTGCCTGCTCCCTTATCCTCCCACTCCCGGCCCTGAGGAGGCGTGGAGACGCGCACCTGCATGTCCTGGCCCCCTTCCCGGCCCCCCAGCAGCGAGTCCTCGGCCCAGGGACACACGTACTTTAGGTGATGGCCTGGTTCGTCTTCAGAAGGAGAAGCCCCAAGAAGCGTCTGTCCAGGCACTGGAAGCACGCCTGGATTCTGTTTGGCCAGAGAGTTCCAGAATCCCGGCATCCAGAATGTGGTCCAGAAGGGAGGCTGGGTGCCAGGTCGCTCTGACTCCTCACCCCTTTGGGGAGGGATGTGGCTGGAAGAGGCCAGGACAAGGCCCTCTGAGGTAGTATCACCCGGAGTGTGTTCCACAGAACAACAGCCGGCTTGCAGACAGCCCTGGTCTACAGTAAGATAAGAAGGCTGTGCCGAATCGAGATCGAAGCACCTGCTTCTCCATCGAGGAAGTCTCGCCTCGGAAATGGATTATGTCCGCAGAATGAGCAGTGTGCTTCATTGGTTTACCATCAGACCTGAGAGCTTTCTCTTGTCAGTGACCAACACTTGGAGTAGCAAAGGTCCGCTGGGTCCCACACCAGAACTGCTCAGCGATCTTGGCTTCCACGGGTCCCGCAGGTCCTTTTTGGGGTTCTTAACCATGTTAGAGGATCTCTTCTGTATTTTCATCTGGATGCCTTGCACATTCCCTTCTTTGCCTGGAAAAACTCTGAAGGGGTAGAGTTCTTGCTGCCCTTCCTGAGTCTTCCCTGGGGAGACTGGGTCATTTGCTCACTGCTCATCAGAGCCCAAAGCAGCATCAGTCTCTGTTCACCCTGAGCCTCGCCCTAGAGCCAGGGTGGAGGGAGCCTGGGAACCTGCATTTCTGACAGGCTCCCGGGTAATCTGTGTGCATGCAGAAGGCTCAGAGCCCTGGCCTTGTGGGCTCTCCGGAGCAGGGCACGCCATCAGGGGCTGGAGAGCCCCACTCCGGGTCGTGTGGCTTACTTACAGCTCCCGCCCCTTATTTTGCTTAGAAAATCTCACCTATTTGCTATCTTTGGAGGGGTGACACGTTCAAATGAGACACAGTGGTCAAACAGCTAGGCTCCCAGTGGTGGAAACGTGCCTTCAGTTCGGTTCTCAGAGCAGTAGCATCATTTTGGCTTAGAGGCCGTCTGAACTTGGAGCTTTGAGAAGGTAGTGATTTGAGTTCTCCATCCCCTCCCCCCACCCACTGTCTCCCTAATTCCCTCCTCCACCCTCCCCTTTCCCCTCCTCAGCTCCCCTCACCAGCTGGAGTCCGCCAGCTGACTTTGGACTCAAGACTAGCAATGAGTGAAAGAAGGAAAGAGAAACTGAGCAGCAAGCAGGGACGTAGTAAAATAAATGTCCTTTGCCTTTAGCCCCCGCCCTCCCTCCCCACCCTGGGCAGAGGGCTCGTTAGGTCGTGGCAGAGCCAAGGGGGACTTTGAATAATGGACAAAAGGAGGCGCCTGGTGGTATGTGGGCTTTTTCTCCAGGGCTGGATGTCTGCTACTTCCCGGCAACAATGCAGAGGTCGGCGGTGCCCCCAGCCCAGGCTCCGGGGGAATTTGGAAGTGCCTCTCCTGGGCACACTTGTTGACCCTTAGGCTCCATGGATCCCTGTGTGTTTGTCACAGAAACAAGCAGGGCAGTGCGGGCCCCTGATGGCCCCCTCTCGAAGGGCTTGTTAATACAGTGAATAATCACAGAGGATGATGAGGACTTAGGGCTCCAGCGTTTTATTTTGTTTTCAAAGCTCCTGAGCCTCACTGGAAATCTCCGTTCCACCACACTTCATGAGGTTTTTCAAACCTGTAATTTGGCTCTTGGGATTAAGTGCTTTGTCTGTGCTCATAAAATGCTATAAAGCTCCTGGCCTCTATAGATGCATTTAAACTCAAAGAGTCAGTTGGTTCCAACATGCTGGAAGTTTCTTTCCAAATTTTTTAATTGCAACGCAGTGTAAAATTTAAAAGGGTTTTTGGGGGTAATTAAATGTATGCAATTAATGTAGTGTATAATGGCTCTTCCTGTTAGTTTTCACAGCCCAAATACTGTTTCTCTTCCATATCCTTTCCAGCCCCATGGGCCTCTTTTACTATTACTCATACACCAAGGACATGCCCTCCACAGGACCTTTGCACTTGCTATTCCCACTGCTTGGATCTATCTTCCCGTAGAATCCACAGACCTTCCTCCAGGCCTCTGCCCAAGTTCCCATCATATCTGAGAAGTCTCCCCTCACCTGCCTTTGGACATTGACATACGCACACTTGCCATCACTCCCCTTACCCTGCTTTTTAATTTTTCACACATCCCACACTTGAAAACAGTACTTTTTTTCTTAAACATCATATTGTCTGCCTTCCACCACAAAGCTGTGAGCACCATGAACTTGGAAACTTCTATTCTTTGCCGCACTCCCAGGGCCAAGACTGGCCTGACACATCGTAGGTATTCTGTACATATTGTTGAATGAATGAGGACTGGTTTTCTCCCTAATCCAATGGCTAGAAAACTGTGTGTGTGTGTGTGTGTGTTTGTGTATGAATTCAGGGTATGAAGAATACTTTTTAAGCAGGTCAAGACTTTTCTACCCACCCATCCATCTCTCTAGCCATCCTTAAAATAGACTTCAAAGTTCTAAAATGAGGGGACTACACCCGCCTCAGCTATAAATGGGGGAAAGTAAGGAGGAATCCCAAAGCAACATGGAAGCATTGACGTTCAGATAACTAAAAAAAACTAAAATTATCCATAATGCCTTTCAAAAAAACAAAGGCAACTTTTATTAAAATTTTTATAGAGTTTCTCTCTTCTTAACGGTATTTTTTCCAACAGAGAACATACCAAACGCACTGCAATGCCAATTTACATTGTGGATCTTATTTTCCCTGTATGGATACACCGCAATCACCTCATTGTCATTGTTTGACATTTAGGGGTTTCCCCGACTTTTTTTTTTTTTGCACTGACAGAAATAATAAACATCCTTGTGTAAAGTTCTTTGTTCCTATTTTGGATTCTTCTTTTTCAAATATAATCTCTAAAATGAAGGAATTGAGTTAAACAGATGAACTTCAGGATGATTTTGACTCAATTTAAAAGCATATACCACTGGAGGGGCGCCTGGGCAGCTCAGTCATTAAGCGTCTGCCTTCAGCTCAGGTCATGATCCCAGGGTCCTGGGTTCGAGCCCCGCATCAGGCTCCCTGCTCGGCAGGAAGCCTGCTTCTCCCTCTCCCGCTCCGCCTGCTTGTGTTCCCTCTCTCGCTGTGTCTCTCTCGGTCATATAAATAAATAAAATCTTTAAAAAAAAAAAAAGCATATACCACTGGCATTTTGCCTGGGATTTTGTTAAAACCTTAAATTTAAAAGAATATGTATTCTCTAAAATTCAGTTTTCCCACGTAATGGGCATATGTTTTATATCTGAGCTTTTTTTTTTTAAGATGTTATTTTTAGGTAATCTCTACACCCAACTGGGTCTTGAACTCACAACCCCGACATCAAGAGTCGCACACTTTACCGACTGAGCCCCGCCAGATGCCCCTATATGTGAGCTTTCTAACTTAGTATTTCTCTTCTTGCATTTCTCTCCTTGTCCATTCTTAGGTATGAAAATTTGTCCCCACGTTTTTTTCCCAATTAGCTATTGTTCTTAATAGGAAAGGTGCTGGGTTTTTGTGTTTGCTCATATTTCGCGTGCAGTTAACCTCCTGAATGTTCTTGATGGTCCTTATCGAACACACTCCTGTCATCTGCCAGTAATAATAATTTTGTCTTCTTTCTAATAGAGAGAGATTTTGTTTCTGTCTCATTACATTGGATAGATTTCTTGAAATAGCGTTAGATAATTCTGCTCGTAGCCGTAACCCTTCTTTTGTACCTGGTTTTAATGAAAATGTGTTCAGTCCGTATAATTCATGTAAGATGGGTAATATTTGGACATGTGAATGAAGTGCCCATCTTTCTATTCTAAATTTCTGAGAATGTTATCTCAGAAGATTGTTATGTTAGTTACTTGCTTAACTTCTTGCTACCTGAAGAGCTTGCCATGTGGTATGATACATTTCTTCGTCACCCTAGAATGTGCCAGTCAAGTTATTAGATATGTTACTGGATCAGTTTGTTTTGTTTATAATTTCCATATTTTTATTACTGAGATTTATATCTTTGTTTCTTTTTTGTGCCACTTTGGTATCCAAGTTATGCCAGACTTTTTTTTTTTAAATATTCAAAGTTATTTCTATCATTTCTGCTTCCACAGTACTTTCCATAGCATAGTAATCTGGTCCTTGAATATTTGAAATAATAGTCCCATAAAACTTCTTGGGTCTAGAGTCTTCTGAGGATAAAATCCTTGAATAACTTTTAAAAGTTCTTCTTATGGCTTGGGGCATATATGGATTTTCAACTTTCCAAGTTAATTTGAGTTATTTTTATTTTTTTCTAGAAAGCCACCCATTTCTTAGAGATTTTCAGTATCGTGTTATCAGGATGTGGTTACTTCAACGCTTTTATAAGTGCCCTCTGTGTGCTTAGTTGTATCACCTTTATTTGATTTGATTTTCTGTCATTCATATTTTGCCCCAGCTGCCTGGGCATGTCCGTGGTTTCTCTTTTTATTTTAATTTTTTCCCCAAAAATGCATTTCTGGAATTAGTTATTAATTCTATTGTGTTGCATTTTAATTTGTGTCTTTTTTAAAATTTTTTTTAAGATTTCATGTATTTATTTGAGAAAGAGTGAGCGAGAGAGAGAGAGAGTAGGGGGAGGGGCAGAGACAGAGGGAGAAGCAGACATCCCACTGAGTGGAGAGCCAGAGGACCTGGGACTCCATCCCAGAACCCTGAGATCATGACCTGAGCCAAAGGCAGATGCTTAACCGACTGAACCACCCAGGCACCCCTAAATTTTTTTTCTTTATCATGCTATTCTTGGACTGATTTTTGCTTTCTTCTCATATGACTTCTGGAATGAGATGTTCCTTTTATTTATTTTTTTTAATAACAAATACATTTAAAGACGTCAGCATTTACTTGAATTCACCTTGGGCACCTGGGTGGCTCAGTTGGTTAAGCGACTGCCTTTGGCTGAGGTCATGATCCCAGGGTCTTGGGATTGAGTCCCACATCGGGCTCCCAGCTCAGCGGGGAGTCTGCTTCTCCCTCTGACCCTACCCCTTCTTGTGCTCTCTCTCTCTCAAATAAATAAATAAAATCTTTAAAAAAAAAAAAAGAAGAGTTTGAATTCACCTTGACTCTGTCTCATAAGTTTTGACAGTCTTTTGATCTTTCAGAATCAAATATTTGATATTTCATCAACAAATACGTTTGATCTGCTGTTATCAGTCAGGCACCGTTCTGGGTTCTGGACATGACCAGACTCCAAACTCCAAATTCCTGGACCTCGTGAAGCTCTCCTCCCAGTAATAACCCAGCCCCCGATCCTAATACTAGCCAGCCAGTATTTGGTTAACGGCCAGGTCTCCTGTGCCCGGCACTATCCTAACAGCATGTTTTTTTTTTTTTTTTTTAAGATTTTATTTATTTATTTGACAGAGAAAGACACAGCGAGAGAGGGAACACAAGCAGGGGGAGTGGGAGAGGGAGAAGCAGACTCCCTGCCAAGCAGGGAGCCCGATGCGGGACTCGATCCAGGAACTCCAGACCTGAGCTGAAGGCAGTCGCTTAACCAACTGAGCCACCCAGGCGCCCCCTAACAGCATGTTTTAACTCCTTTAATCCACTGAGTGATGTAATGAGACGGATCGTATTAGCCTCACCTTACAGATGAAGCACCCAAACCAGAGAGAGTTTCAGGCCTTTGTCCCTGGTCAGGTTGCCAGTAAGAGAGAGCCGGCCAGCGTCTTCCTAAGGGCTCTAACGAAGACGCTGTGACTTGCGCCCCTGGGCGTGGGATTTTGTATGTTTGTTAGTACATCTAAGCTTGTGTTATTTCATAGTTTTATATATCACAGAGATTTTGGTGTGCAGTCTCTGCTTTTAATGAGGTTATTTTCGTGGCATGCTTATACGTTCTCCTTAAACGTTCTGTGGGAAGTGAAAGTAAACCAAGAGTCCAAGGCAATATTCATTCATTCTGCCTTTCTAATGATGTTATTCCAGATCTGTCTCTACTTATTTCTTTGTCTACTTATTCTATGATATACGGGTACACTGGTGTGTTAAGTCTCATATGGTTATGTTTCTAGCTATATTCCTCATAATTTTAACAGGTTTTGATTTATGTATTTTGATGCTCTGTTATCTGGTAGAGAAACGTGTTGCTTTCTTTAAGGATTATACTTTTATCAAGAAAAAACAACTCGCTTTCCTCCATTTAAATCTTTCTGTCCTAAAGTCTAATTTTTTTAATGTCAAGATTACCATCACTAACAGCCTATCCATTTATTTTTTAACAATTCTCTATAATGTTGTTTCCAGTGACCCCCTCGTAAGGTTTATGGTTCCGTTTATAATCATCTGAGGGATTTTGCCTATAGTGGGTCCATTGGAGACATTTATTTTGAATGTGAGTTTTTGTGTGCTTTTTCCATTCTTTATTTGTCTGTGTGTGTGTGTTGCCATGTTTTCCTTATTTTTACCATGGCCAATTTGAAAGTAAATATAATGTCTTATATATTAGTACATTTGCCAATACGTTTATTAAATACATAAGTAAATGTGTGATTTTTAATTACCAAAAAACTGATACCAAAGTAAACCACATGCACATTGTTTTGCAGAACAAGTAATTTATCATCTTAAAGATTGTTTTCCTCCTCTTTCTTCTCTTGCCGTTATCAATTTAATTAGGACTTATAGACACCATTATTATTAAACAATTATTAATTTTGCCGTGTAAGTCACCTGCGTATTGTTGCATATTTTTACTTTTATGACACCTTTTTCACCGATCTCCTACTTTGCTCTTTGTGTCCAGCTGATTTTGGTGCTTTGTCCTCTCATGCAATGGCTTTTCCTGTCTCAGGATTTTATTTTATTTTATTTCTTTTTTGCATCTTTTTGTCAACAGCAAACACTTAAAAAAAATCTGCCTTTCTGCATTAATAACAATTTAAATGAGTCAAATATTTGCAGGAGAAAATTTTATTTTCTCTTAACCCATGTTCTGCAGAAACTAGTTCTGTGGGATACTGACATGTGCAGGTGCCCGGTGAAAAGGTGGAATAAATAAAATATATCCTTTCTTGTCCCAAGACTCACCCATGCCTTTGTGCGCTGAGACTCTTGTGACCCGTCCATAGGGCAGTGTGTGGGCACGGCCCTGACATCTGGGAACCCTCTTTCTGGTTAGGACGTAGCACAACTGTGTTATCTTGTGCTCTCTTCTATGGAAGGATATTTCTGTATTTTGTCTTTTTTTTTTTTTAACTTCCTAATGATACCAAATATAGCTAGGTCTTTTTATTAAGTTCAGTTGTGGCTTGTGCTAAGAACACTTTGTTTGCTACAATTAGATTTATCCCTACTTTCAGTATTCTACCGTTTTTCTTCTGGGACATCTCTGTGTTCACACGACGCACCTTGATTTGATTTGGTTTGGTTTCTCCGGTTTCCATGGGGCTCCCTGCTGCCCCCACTGCAGATCGCGCTCTACGGGAGCATGTGTTCAGGGCCCCCTGTTCTCCTCAGCCTTCCACCTGCTTGTTTCTACACTTGATTGTTTTTTTTTGTTGTTTTGTTTTTGTTTTTGTTTTTGTTTTTTCATGAGGCAGTGTGGCTTCTTTTATCCTGTTTGGGAACAGCAAGTAGATATTTCTAGGGGGTTTTTTCTTGATTGTTTTGTAATTCATTATTTAGAGACTCTGTTTTACTCAGACTTCAACAACCTTTGCCCTTTTCCTCAGCAAGAGAATATTCACAGACCTCATGTGACGGCAGATGTTTCTGGAAATGGTCTGTAGGTAAGGTATGCTGTCAGTGTCCTGCAGTGGTGGTGGATTTCCCATCTCAACCCACAGATCTTGTAGCTTTGGGTTTATTATTTTGTTTTTTTCTGGTTTATTTTTCATTATTTCTAGATTTTTTTCAATCGGAATACATTTGTGTTAAAAAAAAAAAAACAACACAAGTTGTAAAACCTCCTCTTCTTTGTCTCCCAATCCTCAGCATCCTCTACAAGTAACAACTGTTGTTAATTTCTGTATCTTTCTGGAATTCCTTTATGGGGACACAAGCAAACGCAAATACAAGTTCTCATTCTGCATGCTCTCTGCATCTAACCATATAGAGAGAGACGTGCGCTTGGCTCAGCACAAAGCAGTTCCGTGCTCGGCAGGCACTCACCTCTGCAGGGCTGAGGGGGGACATTCCTTCCACTCATCCAGCCTCATTCTTCTGTCCTGGGGCAGCGTGTCGTGGTGTGGCACCCCGCACCCGGCTCTGCGGTCAGACACAGCCTGCTCCACACCGTGGGCTGCTGACCACCCCACTTCTCTGACTGTAGCATGCCCTGGGACAGAAAAGACGGTGTTCGCTTACACACTTGCGTGGCATTCTCGTCTTGCCACCAGTTTGGCATCCAGGTGTGTCATCAGTGGTTCCTCTCCAATTGCCTGTGGACCAGTGTGGGTGTTGTCAAGCTCTTGGGGTGAGTGCACGACTGTAACGGGACCTGGGACCACACCTCCCTCAGCAACAGATGGGGGATGCGATGGTCCTTCCCCGCAGTTTGAGGACCACGGGCGAAGACACTTGGAGATACAGTGTTTGACGAACATAAAAGAGAGAGGTTGATGAGGGCGGGAAGAACCACTGGGTGACATGAAAGGACTTGTGGTTTTTATGGGAGAGGGTATTTGCCTAATTTTGGGGCCAGTGCAGTCCCGATACCCAGAGCCAACAGAATGCAGTAAAATCAATCAACATCTTTTTCTGCCTTTTCAAACAAGTCTGCCTCCTGGTTCAGATGTATCCAGGGGGCCACGTGACTTGATTCAAGACCACACCACGTTCGTCAGTAACGGTCAGCCGTGGCCTGTGTTCTCAGTGCTGTTGTTCTGAATGCAACAGTGGAAACAGGTATTCTCTGTCACGTCCATGCGGCTCCCATGTTCTTCCAGATGGTTCCATTTGTTTCTTCATAGTTTTTGCCATCTGAAGCTAGACTTTTATTAGTAGTAATGTCTCCCATGCCGTTGTGCCCAATGGAAAGTGAGGAAAATGGTGCACTACCCTCTTTCAGCAAGAAGCTCCACTCATCTGAATAATGTGATTTATATCCAAAGCCAACTTCCAACTTTTTCAGAGAACTCCATACTAAATGTGGCAAACTTTGGATCCTCTTGAACAAGAGTTAAATCCATGTGCTCATGCTCTCCATGGAGGCTGAAAAGCCATATGGGGGGAAATACGAAAAGTAAATGGACATCGAAATAGATTTGGTTGAAAAAATACTTTTAGGCGGAAAGAAACAAAATAATTGAAGATGTGAGCCCACATTCACCACAAGCTTTATTTAGCAAAAAAGTGATTTGACTTCTGATGTCTAAAGTTTGACAGATCACTTGGTGAGTCGTGTACAAGGGGAAACATCCATAGCTTGAGCACCAAGTTGGCTCCATCACTGCAATTTGTATGGAGCCAATACCATGTTAACACAGTTCCCAACCTCTGCCAATTAAATTAAATACGCTATTGAAATGCCGCAGTTCATGATTCTACTTTCTTGCCAAAAGTAGTGCATTTTGGACTTCATAGGCCAATGAGAGGTTTTAAAAGTTAGAACTGGAATATATTTTGGAGGCATTAAAGAAGGCAAAAATTCTATAAATGATGGCTGTGCAGTAGGCCCATCAATGCTTCTTCTTTACCAGTTTGTTTGGCATAACCCATGTCTTGCCGTAGCAAGAAGCAGTTGGGTTGCAGCAAATCTTGGGCATCCTTTGAACAGTTTTTACGGGCCTTCTGGACACTTCAGATAAGACGCAGTGCAAGAGCTATTTTTTTTTTTAAATATGTATAAAGAAAATACAGCGTTCTCTGTCACATGCTTGGAATTCGAGCCTGTGGTGCGAATACCTTAGAAGAGCTGTCATATATTGATTACTTCAGTTGTCTCCATTTACTTATAAAATAAATGAAGTCAGCTCTTGGCTCTTCTAACTCCCTAATGACCACTTCCTTCGTTCACCTCCTCTTTCCAAGCATTACCTTAGGACGACCTGGTGGGGCCAGTTTAACGACAACATCTGAAGGAAAAAGAATTCCTGATCCTTGCCTCTCGCCAGCAAAACAAACAAACAAAACGGAGTCTCTGTGCAGTAGGCATATAGATGTCCTCGGCCCTGGACCATAAGCTTCCCTGCAAAGTACCGCAAGAAAAATTATCTGTACGAGAGCTGGATCGGGACCATCTTTTTAGTGCATGTGGGTGGGTGAATAGCCTCACACCACCCACAGTGAAATACAAGAAAACTGACATGATTGCATCACGTTATGGGTTCCTTTCGTTCAGCCCAGCACCATTTCCTGAGCACCTGCTGTGTGGAGGTCACAAGGAACGCTTGTGGGCGCCCAGATGAAGGAGCCATAGTCCCTCTTCTCTGGAAACAGGCTAGGAAGGCTAACAGCCTTGCTCCTGCACGATAAACCCATCAAGAATGCAGAGCAGAAGGTATCCTTAGGGGAGTTTCAGTGATCAGGAGAGTTGAGACACGCTTTCCGTCCGGCTCTTTCCTTCCTTCCCTCTTTTCTTTGTAAATTTCTGTCCCATTGTATGTTTCTTCTCCTTGGCTCGTCTACTCATATGCATGCCCAGAGCAGCAGTGGTTCTGAGAGGCCGTGATCTGGAACGATCGTTGGCTCTGCCAGGAATAGTCAACAGCCTCCACTTCAATAAAATGTGAACATTGACAACCCCCCCGTCACAGGCAAGCCCAGTGGAAGTAAAGAACGTCAGCTGCACAGCTGGCCAAGTCCAGCCACCACGTAGCAGCTTTTAAGGATGCTGTAAAATTCCTTCCATAAATAAGGGGGAAAAAAATAAAAGGCGAACTTCTCAGAATGTCAGGTTTCTTTGCCAGCCTTCCAACCTGTAAGGCAAGGATGCAGTTCTTCCCTGAGAGATGGCATCTTAGACTTAGATTATATTGTGTATGGAAACATCAGAGGGAAGAAAAACCCAAACCTCTGTTAGGAAAAAAAAAAAAATCTTTTTATATAGCCATAAAAGGGAAATGGCTAACGCCCACACCACTCTCAGCTGAGATGAAGAGAGTGTGTCTGCCGGAGCTTTCCAATATGAAGAAATAAAAATCCCAGTCCTTCTGCCCGGGTTTCATGGCCCCGTGGCCTTGCCTAGGATATCAAGGAAGACTTGTAAAACACTGCATTCACAGAGCTCAAAGTTTCACTTTACCACCCTTGCCACATACAGACGCATCGGCTCAAATCGGAACAAGATGTGATCTTACTGAGAAAGAATCCTTACGATATCACGTTACCTCCCCCTGGAAATTCCCCCAAGCACGTATAAAATCCCAAAGACCTAAAGTAGAACACCGAAGAAAGGCTCTCAGGCTCAAAAGCAAGCTGCATTGACTTTCCTTGTATCATATTATATACACATATTACAATTATGTCAGCGATTAAAAGCATTGTCATGCTGCATTATGAACTGTTCTTATGTTTGGCATTAGATAACTCTCCTCCATACCCCCACGGGTTCCTTTTATGTCCTAAGGGCAAATCCTTTCTCTTGGGTCAGGAATGTAATAAGGTAGGTTTTCCTCTCTCTGGGATATTGTGTCTGTCTCACTGTGTTTAAATTGATGCAGAAAGCTCTTCAGAGCAAAATACAGTATTTTCTTTGTATATGAGCCAGCAGTTGACTAACCCACAGGGAATTCTCTGTGTTGAGCATTTTAAAGGTACAAGTTGGGTATGTTTGAACTGCTGAAGCTCAGTGAAAGCCACTGAGAGAGTGGATTGGCCATGGCTCTGAGAAGAGATGCCTTCTCTCTCACGTGGTCTTGGGGAAAAAAAATCACTATTCTAACCAATAATTTTTTAATGATAAATTAAGTCAGGAAAACTACCTAGCTCATTTTAATAATAATGGTTCAAGACAGGAATAAAGAGGAATTACAGTTTGTATAAATGTAGGTTACATATAATTTAAAGGCATTTAGCTACCAAAAAAAATGAGTTCCCTAAAAATAGCAGTTTTCTCCCCATCAGATGTATGAATTATTAACACATCCCTCCTGGGAGTTGAACCACAGTCCCTGGTATCCAAAACCAGCAAATTTGCCATTTGAAGTAAAGGGCAATTTCTCTTTGATTTTCTCTCTCCTTCCAGACCACCAGTTGCCAGAGGTCAAGGCCATTTCCAACCAAGGATAACTTATTTAACCCTCGTAATGTTGGTTACTGGTTTTCATAGTACCCCAGAGTCTAGGATCTTGGAATTCATACAGAATCTAAGCAGTATAGTGTGTGTGTATGTGTGTGTGCACAATGCGTATGTTTCCTTCCTTCCCTCCCTCCCTCCTTCTTTCCTTCCTTCCCTCCCTCCCTCCTTCTTTCCTTCCTTCC
>NW_023270498.1:11210606-11256643 GCF_011800145.1 Mirounga leonina
TCCTTCTTTCCTTCCTTCCCTCCCTCCCTCCTTCTTTCCTTCCTTCCTTCCTTCCTTCCTTCCTTCCCTCTCTCCCTCCCTCCCTCCCTCCTTTCTTCCCTTTGTGTGCAGTCTCATGCGTTCAGATTAAATAAAAATCATGCTATAGCTACAATGAAGCATACATCTCCACCCTCTCTCAACAGTGCACTTTTTATAGCATTTAATTAAAAAGAAAAACTCCCCTTCTGGTGAACCCTTTGGCTATTTCTGACAGATGACTCTTTCTTGACCTTGAGTTTACCGCTGTTTCCCCTCAGTCCCATCTATGTGTGGGTGAAAAGTTTTGCACTGGATTCTGTTCCGATCTCTTCCACAAACTTGTGGTGCACTAGTAGGTAAGTTTCTGAACCTCTCTGAGCATCAGGAACATCCTCCTGTAGGAGATAAAGGATAAGAGAGGAGTAACCACATGGAAAGACATGGGTCAAGCAGGCCCAGCACAGAAGTGGGCTTTAGCAAGGGAGCAGTGCGCACAGCCTGCCTGCCCCATCCCTAGAAACAGAGGGCAGGAGAAGACAAAGCAAGAATGATCATAACGCTGGTCCTCACCTTCCCATGGCCTTGTACAGTGGATTTATATCGGTTCATGGGAAGGACCTCGAAGAGGATAGCCTGGAGCCCCAGCGCCCTACGCGACTCTTAAAACATTCTGGTGATACTCATTGTTGTGCTTGAGTTACCTGAAAAATGAAATGCATAGAAGTCACTTTGCAGGTAATTTAGATAAGATGACAAATAGTATGCTTTTACTTTAAATACCCAGGTGACAAAATGTGGACCAAACATTGAGCTTCAATTAGCTTCATTCAGTCTCTGGGTTTTTCTGGCAAATGCATTCACTGTTTTCTCCCTACAGAGTGTTAAAATTCATAACCTTTTAACCCATTTCTGCACTCTTATAATCATACTGTATTCATATTCTGTTCCTATGCAATGTGGAGACAATTATGAAAGCCACCTATATGTTGAAGGCATACGCTTGAAGTCTCAAATGAAACTTTTTAAAAGTTGCACGATTACACAATATATACTGGCCATGTTTTCCTAGGAAAATGTGCTTAGGAAAATATGTTTTATAGAAGCAAGCCCCCAAATTAAAAGCATATTTTTAGGAATAAATTAGCTCTTCTTGAGAAGTGAAATTTTTACTTTGCTAGGGAGGTAAAAGGCAAAACAAAAACAAACAAAAAAATCAAAATGCAGGAATGGCTCAAATTCAAGGAAAGTCACCTCCCCCAAGAGTGATTTCTCCATGGAAAGGATGGTGCTCAGCACTAGGTGGGCTGGCTTCCCCCTTCTCTTTTGGAAGGGCCACAGATCATTTCACACAAACACACACACACGTGCGTTTTTTTAGTTGCAAGTTTAAATCTGTGTTTTCCTTATTTATGTCTCCGGTTGAAACAATGTATGAGCAACCTTACTTCCTCGTTGCTGTCTCTTCCAACACTTTCGTCATGGTGCAGACAAGATTTCCATGACCTTAATGAGATTTGCACAAGCAGATTAAAGATGAAATCTGCCCTTCGGTCTTCTATTACTTAACAGCGGGGCATTAGGAAGAAATCTCTGGATAAACTCTCGACAAAAACAATAGCCAGGGGCAGAATTCCAGTGTATAGCCTGATCACAAGGGTAACTTGGCCTTTTTTCTCTCCATCTGAAGCATTATTGAATTATTTTCAAGAGAAACCTATCGTAAAACCTAAAATTATGTGCTTTCCACGGCCAGTGGAACGAACATTCACAGGAAGGCTTAGCACTTAGACGCCAGAACTCTCACCCCAGACCTGTATCAACATGGCGATGGTGGGCAAAAATAAATTTTAGAATCCCTTTTCACTGATAATGTATGGGAACCAACTCAGATAACTGAATTATGTCACTACTAGTTCAAAACCTCTAACTACAGTCACAGTAAAAAAGGGCTGTTTGGTGGACCCTGAAGGCATATGAGAGGCTGAGGTTTATCAGATTGCTGAGAGTAGAGGAATCACAGGAAATTGCTTCTGTTTCCTGGGGCTTCTGGTTCTCAAAGCACAAACCCACAGCGGCGGACTGGGGGTAATGCTGAGACCTGGGCCCACCTCAATGCTCAGCATGGTATTTCCAATAACAAATGCCTCCAACAAATATTTATTGAGCATTTACTATATGCTGGGCACTGTTTCAGGCACTTGGAATACATCAGTGAGCGAAATCAATAAAAATCTCTGCCTGTGCGGAATTTACATTCTCATGGGGAGGCAGGCAATAAATCAGGAACGGTCTGTACATAGAGAAGAGTGTGTTCAAGGTGATGAGGGCCATGGGGAAAAGGGAGCAGCAGGGCCAGGGGGTGGAGAGTTCAGGGGTGAGGAGGTTGTACTATAAATGGGGTGATCAGTCTCATTAAGGAGGTGACACTGGAAGGAGGACTTGAAGGAGGTCCAATAATCTTGGCGTAGTGACCCCATCCCAGAGGACAGCCAGGCGTCTCCTCCTGCATGTCCAGGTTGCTCAGCCTCTGGGGTGGCCTTTGCCTTCACGGCGTTGGCTCTGCAGGGACCAGGTGGCGGGCGTCCCCACCCGCACCCTGCCACGCCTGGTCTCCGTGGTCCTTGGGTGCCCCCCGCTTCCATCCCATCTTGCTGGGCACTCAGGTGTTGGTGACCGGACCACAAGATGTGGGGAGCCGTCTTTGCTTCCAGCCCTGCAGGTCCCAGGGTTCTTCCAGATACACCCCTGCGCCCCAGTCCCAGCCACTGCGTGCCGTCTGCTCTGTCTCTCCCCCACTTCCTCATTTCCCTCCCTGTCTCTCAAACACCAGTTTCCCATCATCATCCCCAGCGGCCCCACTTCCTCCTCCATGCAGTCTCCATAGCTTGGGCTTTTCAAATTGGGCTTTGCAAAGTCCTTAAAGTTCTGTGTGTGGGGCTCACCAAAGATAATACAGGGATAGGGGAGGGGACGGCCCTCCTCCTTCAGCTACAACCTCTCCTAGATCCCTAATTCTTCAGACATGTCTTCTCTGTCGTTTCTCCTTATGGAGATGTCCTGGGGGCACTTCCAAAATGCCGTGTCCCAAACAGACACCCAATCTCACAAATTCTCTCTGAATCTTTCAAGCCAGAAACTTCCGTATCACCTATTACTCCTCTCTCTGATTCACCATCCACAAACTATCCCAAATTGTCTCTCAATCTAGCCCTTTCTCTCCATCGTCTTCTTGGTTGCCGGGGGTATAATGTAGGTTCCTTCGAGCATTCAGCACCCCTCGTGGTTTCGCTGCAGCCAAGGTACTATGGCAAGGCGCCCTCCCTGCTCCCTCGTTCACCCCTCCTGTAGTATGTAAGCGTGCACACACACCCTCACCCTCACCCCACACTGGGTGGCATTTGCCCACACATCATGTTCTTCCTTGACCCTGGACCTCTGTAGCTCTAGTCCCTCCTCTAGGATACACTGTTCTCTGGGTCAGGTTCCCTCTCTTTATTCTGGATTCAACTCATGTACCTGCTTGTGAAGCCTTCCCTGACTTCACTCTGTCCCCTATCCCATTTTCTTTAAACTACTTGTTTCCCATTCACCCAATATAAAATAGCATCTTCGGGGCGCCTGGGTGCTTCAGTGGGTTAAATGTCTGCCTTTAGCTCAGGTCGTGACCTCAGGGTCCTGGGCTCGAGCCCCACGTTGGGCTCCCTGCTCAGCGGGGAGTCTGCTTCTCCCTCTCCCTCTGCTGCTCCCTGCTCGTGCGCTCTCTCTCTAATGAATAAATAAAAAATCTTTAAAAAATAAGTAAATAAAATGGTAAAATATCATCTTCTCAGACACAGTGCCCATGTCTTACTCACATTCCTTTTGCCCCCAAAATACAAATGAATGAATTCCTATATCCTAATGTCTGGGCCAGTGTTTTTTGTTTGTTTGTTTTCTATAAACTCTATGCCTTGATACTAACTTGGTAAAGAAAATTGTCATCTACACGTGGACTAATTCGTGTGTGCCCATGTTGTATAGGATATTTTATTCTGATATTCTTACATGTGCCAGCAATCAGGGATGAAGGTGTTTTGAAGGGGGACTTCAACTTGAGTTCGTTGAAAAGCAGCAGAATAGTTCCACACGTTGAAAAGCTTGTTAAAATGGGGATGTCCTGGGGCTTCTTCTCTGTCCTGTTTTGGGGAGATAAACCCAGGCAAGCCCTGGGCACTGGCTGCTAGCTTTCTTGTGACATGGAACCATGAGAGAGGAAGAAAGTCATGCATTTTTGGGGGTAGCTTGCTTTTTTCATTGCAGAGGTGTCCATGAGGTGAAAGCTGATTTTTAAACAGTACCCCTTTCTGCATTCCTACAGCCAGTCTTGGACGACATCCAGTGGACATGTCTTACTCAGTCTTGCCTCTTCAGAGTTTAGCACAGTAACTGTGATATCATAAATAAGCATTGAGTTAATAGTGAATGAATGAGTCAGCTCAGCGGGGACATGTGGGCAGATTTCCAAGTGGATAATTTTGCCTGCTTGCCTGCCTTCTTCCTTTCTTCCAGTAGCTCTTGAGATTTGACTGGGTTTGCGTCATTAGCGGCCCCAGACCCTTCTTTACACACGTACACACACACTCACCTAACCTCCTTTTGACTCTGAAGGAAGACTCCTAGCGGTTTCCAGGCAGGAACCTCCCCTAGCCCTAATGGGCAGAAACCCTTGGGGATGAGGATTGGTCTGGGCTAGCATCAGCATAACTCTGCTACCTCGTATCTTCAAAGGGTCCCGGGAAAAAGACTCTTGACTTTTCTCCAAAATAAAATAAATTATTTTCTCCAAATAAATTTCTCCAAAAATAAACTATCATTTGAAATTCAGATACATTTTATTTTATCTGTTATTATTTTAACAAGTATTTTAGTCATCAGAATTATGATTTAAAAACTTGTAAGACCGTACACGAGCTTAAAGGCTGATTGTTGTGATGTTCTGGATCAGCCTTTGGGAGTATAGAGGGAGTGAGGTCACTTTTATAAAGGGCGGTGAAGACAGAGCCCACCCATTCAAGTTGGATCACATCTGTCACTCATCTCTGTTTATGCTGTTCTTGAATTTCAAATTTTCTCATAACCACATTGTATATTCAGGCTCTTTACAAAGAGTGGGGTCTGTATGCTCAGGCTCCGTGGGGATTGCCAAGATCATAAAAATTAAGGAATAATTAAAGGCTAAAATTCTGTATACTTCTAGATAATGGAACTCTTAATATCTCCCATCTCAAACAGGAAACATTTGCATCTACCTTTGCATTCAGGGAGACTTTAAAATTGAATCGGGGGTGTGTGTGTGCAAGCATTTGTCACCTTAAAATTAGGAGTGTAAGGGGTCCTGTTATAATTGTATTTATATTGTTGTACCAAGCCAACCTACCTTTTAAAGTTTTATCACAAAAGAAAGAATTGTTTTGACAATAGGTTGAAGAGTATAGCTGCTCTGTAAATACTAGCAGGAATTATTATTCTACAGAGAAACTATCCATTAACTTTCTTTTCTCTTCATGACAGAAATCCAAGCCCACAAGGTGGGAAGATTTTAATCCTCTAGGACACAGTTTGGCTTCTGAAATCTTTAATTTGGTGATCTGTGGATGGTAATGCTTTCCAGATATCCTGGATTCGTAGAAATGATCCATTCCTATGAGTGACTAATTCATCTGGGTTTTGGGAGAGGTTGCATTTTGTGGCCGCCTATGCTGGACCCTCCGGCCTTGCTCTTGTTCCCATTCGAAGCCAGTTGAGGAGCAGGGAAGCCTGGCTCTCACTGTGTCTTTGGGCCTAGTGGTGTGATCAGAAACCTTGGTACTTGCTGTATGTGGTGGATGGGCTTATTGCAAAAGACGAAAAAGAAAATGTTTTGGAGTGTTCTGGAGATTTCGTTTTCCAAACTATTTCATCCTGTGATTACACAACTGAGATTATCTTGCCACTCTGCAGTTAGCATGCTTCTTATTTCCAGAACGGATGCTATGAAATCCTTACTTGCTTAACTCTTTGTATCTTTGTTTTTGGTAACTAGGCCCCCAGTCCTTTTACTTAAGAAGAGTTCGTGTTTTTATTGTTATTTTGACTGAAACAAAAGTTGGTATGTTTAAGAATAAGATAAAATGGTGAGCCCAGTAATTTGTAGAAAGGATGTAAACAGTCTTAGATTGCTTGGAGGATGTGATGAAGCCACTTTACCTCTCTTTTTAAATTCTCAGTGGGATGTAAATGCTGACGCTTCTAGAAAAGTTCTCAGTTTTTTTGTTTTTTAAACAAAACACACCTTTATTAAACTGTAAGAGAACCTTATTAAAAGAGAAGAGTTACAATGATGTTTTGTAAAATAATTTAGAAGTCAGAGAACAAAACTGAAAGAGAAAGAGAACTTTTACACTTCTTACAAGGAATGAGAGGCCCTTAACCCACTTTGAAGAATGAGGATGTTTTCTTTTTACAGAACTAGTGTAAGGAAATTAATCCATATAATGGTTACATTTTGCTTTTTAAAAATTCTTCTCAAAAACTAAAATTTCTTGATGTTTGAGGTCATCTTAACATTAGGTCAGCATATTGTTCCTGTATGTATATGATTTGGAAAGAGTACCACATGCACTTTTGGAGGGGGAGGAGTTACAGGCTAGGTCAATTCTGCCACAAGCTAGGGGCGCCTGGGTGGCTCAGTCGTTCAGGCATCTGCCTTCGACTCACGTCATGATCTCAGGGTCCTGGGATCGAGCCCCGCATTGGGCTCCCTGCTCAGCGAGGAGTCTGCTTCTCCTTCTGCCCTGCTTATGCTCTCTCTCTCTCTTTCTTTCTCTCGCTCTCAAATAAATAAAATCTTCAAAAAGATTATATCACAAATTAGACTTACACCTAGTAATTTTATAATTCAAGGTAGCAACAAAACCAAAACTACAGATTCTGAATTAACTGTACTTGAATTTTCCATGAGGTTTTAGTAAATTTTAGACTATATCATGTCTTAGAAAATACCAGTTTTTTCAAATCATACACTGTTTTGCTTCACACACTTGAACTAATATGAGCGTATGTTTTAGCTTTGTTTCCAACTCTGCACAAAGTTCAGTGTTGTCCATCTTTCCACTCATCTCTACAACTTGAAAGATGAGGAAGGGATATAAGGAGAAATTGTCATTTATGTGACGTTCTCAGGTTGTTAACTCTGAGTCCAGTGTGAAATCCACCAGGAAATATTGTGTCATAGAAGTATGTTCTGTTTTAACTCTGTCTGTGGATCATGTGTGTGTTTGTTTGTGTGTGTGTTAGTGTATGTTCTATAGTAGAAGTTGTGATTAAGGTGCCCCCTTGTCCTTCCATGAGAAACCATTTGCTAGGGCTGACCTCTGTCTGAGGGCTGGATGCAGGGCAAAGTCAGATCCAACCTGGCTATTCCCTGTTCTTCACCCACTTTTCCTTTCTCCCCCCACTGTCCCCTCTGTCACCAGAGTCCCTCACCAAATATGTCAACCCTTAACAACATGGAGGGTTGGAGCATTGACCTTTCCGTGCAGTGGGAAATCTGTGTATAACTTTTGACTCTTCCAAAACTAAACTACTAATAACCTACTATTGACTGGAATTCTTACCAATAATGTAAATAGTTGATTAGGACATATGTTGTATATGTATTATTTACTGTATTCTTACAATAAAATAAGCTAGAAAAAATAAGCTAGAAAGTCATAAGGGAGAGAGAATACATTTATAATAATGTACTCTAAAAAATCTGCATATAGGTGGACCCACACAGTTCAAACCCATGTTGTTCAAAGGTCAAATGGACACTTTCATGGTTCTCTCTTTTTGGGGGGGAGCGATGAGGGGTTAACATCTTTATTGACATATAATTCATATACCACGTGTGAGGCAAACATGATAACTACTGCACTACGGAAACCCAAATTCATATACCATGTGATTCACCCATTTAAAGTCTACAGCTCAGGGGCGCCTGGGTGGCTCAGCCGGTTAAGCGTCTGCCTTCGGCTCAGGTCATGATCCCGGGGTCCTGGGATTGAGCCCCGCATCGGGCTCCCTGCTCAGCGGGGAGCCTGCTTCTCCCTCTCCCTCTGCCTACTTGTTCTCTCTCTCTCTCTGTCAGATAAATAAATAAAATCTTAAAAAAAAAATAAAAAAATAAAGTCTACAGCTCAGTGTATACACAAGAGTTGTGCAACCATCCTTTCAGCCAAATTTACAACATCTTCATTACCGCCAAAAGAAATCCCACCTCCCAATACTTTCTTAGCCACAGGGAACCACTAGTCTTACCTCCCTTCTATATACACTTGCCTATTCTGGGCGTTTGTATAAATGGAATCACACAATCTGCGTCCTTTGGTGGCTGCCTTCCTTCACGTAGCTCACCCACGTGGTGGTGCGTGTCGAGAGCGTGGTGAGCCTCCACTGTAGTGAAGCTGTGTGTCCAGCCTACAGGGGTGTGGTGGGGGGCTGCGTTAGCGTCCATTCTCTAAATCCAACACTGTGAAGCCCTCTGTTCGGACATTTACCTTCTCAGAGAACTTTGTCTTTTCTTACACATGGAAAAAAAAGTAGTTTTGTTATTGATTTGTACCTAGACACAAGGTTTGATTACTTGTCAGAGAGACTCCATTTATTTATTCCTTCTTCACCAGGAAGCAGATTTTTGTTTTTCATCTCTGCCTAATTCTTAATATTCACAGACCAGAAAGAAGCAAGTATTTTATTTTTATAAAGAGAATGGTGTATTGTACCCAAAGTCTTGAGTCCTTTTGATATTTTTCTGTATAATTATTGAGTTGTATCAGAAAACTGAAAGGTGCCTAGATATTTTTTTTAAGATTTTTTTTATTCTTATGTTAATCCCCATACATTACATCATTAGTTTTAGATGTAGTGTTCCATGATTCATTGTTTGTGCATAACACCCAGTGCTCCATGCAGAACGTGCCGTCCTCAATACCCACCACCAGGCCAACCCATGCTCCTCCCCCCCTCCCCCCCAGAACGCTCAGTTTGTTTTTCAGAGTCCATCATCTCTCATGGTTCGTCTACCCCTCCGATTTCCCCCGCTTCATTCTTCCCCTCCCACTACCTTCTTCTTCTTTTTTTTTCTTAACATATATTGCATTATTTGTTTCAGAGGTACAGATCTGAGATTCAACAGTCTTGCACAATTCACAACGCTTAGCAGAGCACATACCCTCCCCAGTGTCTATCACCCAGTCACCCCATCCCTCCCACCCCACCCCCCACTCTGGCAAACCTCAGTTTGTTTTCTGAGATTAAGAATTCCTCATATCAGTGAGGTCATATGATACATGTCTTTCTCTTTTTGACTTATTTCGCTCAACATAATACCCTCCAGTTCCATCCACGTCATTGCAAATGGCAAGATCTCATTCCTTTTGATGGCTGCATAATATTCCATTGTGCATATATACCATATCTTCTTTATCCATTCATCTGTCAATGGACATCTTGGCTCTTTCCACAGTTTGGCTATTGTGGACATTGCTGCTATAAACATCGGGGTGCATGTACCCTTTTGATCCCTACTTTTGTATCTTTGGGGTAAATACCCAGTAATGCAATTGCTGGATCATATGGTAGCTCTATTTTCAACTTTTTGAGGAACCTCCATACAGTTTTCCAGAGTGGCTGCACCAGCTTGCATTCCCACCAACAGTCTAGGAGGGTTCCCCTTTCTCCGCATCCCTGCCAACATCTGTCGTTTCCTGACTTGTTAATTTTAGCCATTCTGACTGGTGGAGGTGGTATCTCATTGAGGTTTTGATTTGGATTTCCCTGATGCCGAGCAATGTTGAGCACTTTTTCATGTGTCTGTTGGCCATTTGGATGTCTTCTTTGGAAAAATGTCTGTTCATGTCTTCTGCCCATTTCTTGATTGGATTCTTTGTTCTTTCGGTGTTGAGTTTGATGAGTTCTTTTAGATTTTGGATACTAGCCCTTTATCTGATATGTCATTTGCAAATATCTTCTCCCATTCTGTCAGTTGTCTTTTGCTTTTGTTGACTGTTCCTTTGCTTTGCAAAAGCTTTTTATCTTGATGAAGTCCCAAGAGTTCATTTTTGCCCTTGCTTCCCTTGCCTTTGGCGATGTTTCTAGAAAGAAGTTGCTGCAGCTGAGGTCGAAGAGGTTGCTGCCTGTGTTCTCCTTTAGGATTTTGATGGACTCCTGTCTCACATTGAGGTCTTTCAACCATTTGGAGTCTATTTTTGTGTGTGGTGTAAGGAAATGGTCCAGTTTCATTCTTCTGCATGTGGCTATCCAATTTTCCCAACACCATTTGTTGAAGAGACTGTCTTTGTTCCATTGGACATTCTTTCCTGCTTTGTCAAAGATGAGTTGACCATAGAGTTGAGGGTCCATTTCTGGGCTCTCTATTCTGTTCCATTGATCTATGTCTCTGTTTTTGTGCCAGTACCATGCTGTCTTGATGATGACAGCTTTGTAATAGAGCTTGAGTCCAGAATTGTGATGCCACCAGCTTTGCTTTTCTTTATCAGCATTCCTCTGGCTATGCGGGGTCTTTTCTGGTTCCATACAAATTTTAGGATGATTTGTTCCAATTTTTTGAAAAAAGTGGATGGTATTTTGATGGGGATTGCATTGAATGTGTAGATTGCTCTAGGTAGCATTGACATCTTGACAATATTTGTTCTTCCAATCCATGAGCATGGAACGTTTTTCCATTTCTTTGTGTCTTCCTCAATTTCTTTCATAAGTATTTTATCGTTTTCTGAGTACAGATCCTTTGTCTCTTTGGTTAGATTTATTCCTAGGTATCTTATGGTTTTGGGTGCAATTGTAAATGGGATTGACTCCTTAATTTCTCTTTCTTCTGTCTTGTTGTTGGTGTATAGGAATGCCACTGATTTCTGTGCACTGATTTTATATCCTGCCACTTGACAGAATTCCTGTATGAATTCTAGCAGTTTTGGGGTGGAGTCTTTGGGGTTTCCCACATAAAGTATCATATCATCTGCAAAGAGTGAGAGTTTGACTTCTTCTTTGCCGATTTGGATGCCTTTTATTTCTTTTTGTTGTCTGATTGCTGTGGCTAGGACTTCCAATACGATGTTGAATAGCAGTGGTGATAGTGGACATCCCTGCCGCGTTCCTGACCTTAGGGGGAAAGCTCTCAGTTTTTCCCCATTGAGAATGATATTCACTGTAGGTTTTTCATAGATGGCTTTTATGATATTGAGGTATGTACCCTCTATGCCTATACTCTGAAGAGTTTTGATCAAGAAAGGATGCTGTACTTTGTCAAAAGCTTTTTCTGCATCTATTGAGAGGATCATATGATTCTTGTTCTTTCTTTTGTTAATGTATTGTATCACATTGGTTGATTTGCAGATGGTGAACCAACCTTGCAGCCCAGGAATAAATCCCACTTGGTCGTGGTGAATAATCCTTTTAATATACTGTTGGATCCTATTGGCTAATATTTTGG
Source organism: Mirounga leonina (assembly GCF_011800145.1). Taxonomy (NCBI): domain Eukaryota; kingdom Metazoa; phylum Chordata; class Mammalia; order Carnivora; family Phocidae; genus Mirounga; species Mirounga leonina. The sequence continues at coordinate 11,222,137 of NW_023270498.1, forward strand.
TGAGAATTTTTGCATCCATGTTCATCAGGGATATTGGTCTGTAATTCTCCTTTTTGATGGGGTCTTTGTCTGGTTTTGGGATCAAGGTAATGCTGGCCTCATAAAATGAGTTTGGAAGTTTTCCTTCCATTTCTATTTTTTGGAACAGTTTCAGAAGAATAGGTATTAATTCTTCTTGAAATGTTTGGTAGAATTCCCCTGGGAAGCCATCTGGCCCTGGGCTTTTGTTTTTTGGGAGATTTTTGATGACTGCTTCAATTTCCTTAGTGGTTATAGGTTTGTTCAGGTTTTCTATTTCTTCCTGGTTCAGATTTGGTAGTTGATACATCTCTAGGAATGCCTCCATTTCTTCCAGGTTATCTAATTTGCTGGCATAGAGTTGCTCATAATATGTTCTTATAATTGTTTGTATTTCTTTGGTGTTGGTTGTGATCTCTGTCTTTCATTCATGATTTTGTTGATTTGGGTCATTTCTCTTCTCTTTTTGATAAGTCTGGCCAGGGGTTTATCAATCTTGTTAATTCTTTCAAAGAACCAGCTCCTAGTTTCGTTGATCTGTTCTACTGTTCTTTTAGTTTCTATTTCATTGATTTCTGCTCTGATCTTTATTATTTCTCTTCTCCTGCTGGGTTTAGGCTTTATTTGCTGTTCTTTCTCCAGCTCCTTTAGGTGTAGGGTTAGGTTATGTACTTGAGACCTTTCTTGTTTCTTGAGAAAGGCTTGTATTGCTATATACTTTCCTCTTAGGACTGCCTTTGCTGCATCCCAAAGATTTTGAATAGTTGTGTTTTCATTTTCATTGTTCCGTGTATTTTTTTAATTCTTCTTTAATTTCCTGGTTGACCCATTCATTCTTCAGTAGGATGCTCTTTAGCCTCCATGTATTTGAGTTCTTTCTGACTTTCCTCTTGTGATTGAGTTCTAGTTTCAAAGCATTGTGGTCTGAAAATAGGCAGGGAATGATCCCAATCTTTTGGTACCGGTTGAGACCTGATTTATGACCTAGGATGTGATCTATTCTGGAGAATGTTCCATGGGCACTAGAGAAGAATGTGTATTCCGTTGCTTTGGGGTGGAATGTTCTGAATATGTCTGTGAAGTCCATTTGGTCCAGTGTGTCATTTAAAGTCTTTATTTCCTTGTTGATCTTTTGCTTAGACAATCTGTCCATTTCAGTGAGGGGGGTGTTAAAGTTCCCCACTATTATTGTATTGTTGTGGATGTGTTTCTTTGCTTTTGTTATTAATTGCCTTATATAATTGGCTGCTCCCATGTTAGGGGCATAGATATTTACAATTGTTAGATCTTCTTGTTGGATAGATCCTTTAAGTAGGATATAATGTCCTTCCTCATCTCTTATTACAGTCTTTGGTTTAAAATCGAATTTGTCTGATATAAGGATTGCCACCCCAGCTTTCTTTTGGTGTCCATTAGCATGGTAAATGGTTTTCCACCCCCTCACTTTCAATCTGGGGGTGTCTTTGGTTCTAAAATGAGTCTCTTGCAGACAGCATATCAATGGGTCTTGTTTTTTAATCCAGTCTGATAGCCTGTGTCTTTTGATTGGGGCATTGAGCCCATTTACATTCAGGGTAACTATTGAAAGATAGGAATTTAGTGCCATTGTATTGCCTATAAGGTGACTGTTACCGTATATTGTCTGTGTTCCTTTCTGGTCTATGTTGCTTTTAGGCTCTCTCTCTGCTTAGAGGACCCCTTTCAAGATTTCCTGTAGGGCTGGTTTTGCGTTTGCAAATTCCTTTAGTTTTTGTTTGTCCTGGAAGCTTTTTATCTCTCCTTCAATTTTCAATGACAGCCTAGCTGGATAGAGTATTCTTGGCTGCATACTTTTCTCATTTAGTGCTCTGAATATATCGTGCCAGTCCTTCCTGGCCTGCCAGGTCTCTGTGGATAGGTCTGTTGCCAGTCTAATGTTTCTACCATTGTAGGTTACATATCTCTTCTCCCAAGCTGCTCTCAGGATTTTCTCTTTGTCTATGAGACTTGTAAGTTTTACTATTAGATGTCGGGGTGTTGACCTATTTTTATTGATTTTGAGAGGGGTTTTGATGCCTGTTTCCTTCCCCAAATTAGGGAAGTTCTCTGCTATAATTTGCTCCATTATACCTTCTGCCCCTCTCTCTCTTTCTTCTTCTTCTGGGATCCCAATTATTCTAATGTTGTTTCGTCTTATGGTATCGCTTATCTCTCGAATTCTGCCCTCGTGATCCAGTAGTTGTTTATCTCTCTTTTTCTCAGCTTCTTTATTTTCCATCATTTGGTCTTCTATATTACTGATTCTCTCTTCTGCCTCATTTATCCTAGCAGTTAGAGCCCCCATTTTTGATTAAGGTGCCTGGATATTTTATAAACCAGTACGGATTCAAGCAGTTGTGTTGGGGGGTCTTCGGGGCGATCCCTCCCACAGGAAGCATCACATTGTAAATACTATTAGGACGATTGATGGTGCCAACAAAACCCTTTAAATTATTTTATTTATCTAAAATTAAAGCACATATAGAGATAAAAGGACTGTTTCAGCCCTGATCGTCAGTGGTTGCTGCTTTTTCCTACTTCTGCCTAATGAAGCTGTTAGGAATCCATAGTGTGTCCCTAATAGAATCTGTGTCACGAAACTTGTGTAACTTTTCAGATATGGCACATGATTCAAATACCCGCAACAAGAAGGCACATGCCGGGCACCTGGGTGGCTCAATTGGATGAGCAACTGCCTTCGGCTCCAGTCATGATCCTGGACTCCCGGGATCGAGTCCTGCACTGGGCTCCCTGCTCAGTGAGGAGTCTGCTCCCTCTGACCCTCCCCACTTTTATGCTCTCCCTCTCTCGTTCTCTCTCAAATAAATAAATAAATAAATAAAAGAAGGCATATGCCTCCTTTCAGATTGAAAGTTTCAAAGGATTCTTGCATAGTTTCTTATAGGCAAACGATGCCAGTTTCTCTCTCAAATCAGTTTTAATGTATATGAAGCTTTAATGCCTTATAAAGTATTTTTTCTCTTTCTCTTTTACAGAAATATCTCTGGACTACTAAGAGATAGTGCTGGTGACTCTTGAACGTGGGTTTGAACTGCATGGGTCCACTTACATGTGGATTTTTTTTTTTTTTTGATAAATACAGGAAAACCATGTAAATGTGTTTTCTCTTCCTTACGATTTTCTTAATAACATTTTCTCTTTCCAGCTTACTCTATTGAAAGAATACAGTGTATAATACACATAACATACAATATATGCGTTAATTGACTGTTAATATTATCAGTAAGGCTTCTGGTCAACAGTAGGCTAATAGTAGTTAAGTTTTTGAGCAGTGAAAACCTGCATGCAGATTTTTAGGTGTGCAGGGTGTCAGCACCCCAACTCCTGTGTTGTCCAAGAATCAACTGTAATAAATTGATAATCTAAAGTCAGGAAACAAATTGAAAATTGAGCTTATTTAAAATTGTTTACTTGCTTGTATCCCATCCTCTGCTAAAATAGGATGCTTTCTTAACATACACTCTCAGCACATCCTTAAAAGTTACGAATTATTGAATTCTACGAAACATATTCACTGACTTGAGCCTGGTTTCTGAGCTCAGCTGGTAGCAGTGTGAAAAGATGTAGAAAGCATCAAGCATTTCTAGTTTCTGAGAAGGCAGGGTTTCGGTTTTATTTCCTTCAGTTTTAAAATAAAATAATGGCATCAAATAGTGGCGTGTTTGTGGGTTAAGATACAGAGAAATGTAGCAAAGGGATGAGTCAGAAATAAAACTGAGGGTCCAGCGAGCATCCGTAGGCTTCACGCCCATAATGCAGATCCCGATGTCTTGAGCATTCATATACAAAATACATTACTCTCCCAGTCTTTATTTTCTCTTCTGTCAAAGCAGTAGGACTGTGTATGTGTGTGCGGACATGTATGTGTTTGTGTGTACATATGCACATGGGTCTTTGTGTGGAGACAGATCATATTTCCTTGAGCACCATGCTACTGAAGACCATGCTCTTTGTACCTCCTGCTGTGAAAAACTTGTCAGTGTACTTTGTAGAAAACTTATAAATTGGTGACAAAATCCTGTGTTACCTGAGAAACAGTAGGAACGGACAGAAAGACAGGTGTGTAATGCGTATGCACAGGGGAGGCGTAGGAAGATCATGGCGAGGGCTGAGTCTAAAGTTTTACATGTCCTGCCTTCCCTGGTTTTAGGTGTGCTCAATGGTAATATTTTCATTACAACAGTGGGAGGAATTCACCTTCTGCATGGGAAGGAGCTGTCTGGTTTTAGGAGAGCACTGACCTTGATCAGCGGGGCGTTTGTCTACTGATCAGCGTGTTGCCCTTGAGCGGAGTTTGCAAGGGGATGTGTGTGCGAAGCTTCCACGCTCCCCTCGAGCTGATTTTGCACGGGGATGTACCTGCGAAGCTTCCACGCTCCCCTCGAGCCGAATTTGCACGGGAATGTACCTGCGAAGCTTCCACGCTCCCCTCGAACTGAGTTTGCACGAGGATGTGTGTGCGAAGCTTCCACGCTCCCCTCGAGCCCTACCGTCGCTTCTCCTCTGAGGAAGTTGCCTCGATGGAGGGTGCTTACCCATCGTGAAAACTTGTGCTTTCTGGGTGGGAATTGGCGGGGAATCTGGCCGAAGGCGAGGGAGACAGAGAGCAAGCAGAAGGATGCTTCCTAGGTTCCTGAACCGCTTGACTAGCAGCTTTATTTGGAGGGCCACCAACAATCGGGACCGATAGACCGCACACGAATGCACTTCATCCGAAGGGTTTGCAGTTAGACTGAGGAAGAACTACCTGTTCTTTCCTGGGAGCAAAATAACGATGCAAGAAGAATGATTCTGATTAGCTTAGCGAAGGCCATTATAGCATCCATTTTGCTGTCCGTGACAGAAAAGCTACCTCTCCCCCATTTTCCTTCAGGTCTTTCTGCCCACAGCACCGAAGCCTCCCAGGCTGCCTCAATGGCCAGGCCAGGCCGACAGAGAGGCTTCTCCCTCCTCCCTGTGTCCCCGGGCGCCGTGGGGAGCAGAAGGGATGGGAATGCGGGGTCTTGGCTCACCTGGCTGCAGACACGTCCCACTGGGGACACAGCAACTTTGTTGGTTTGCTGTGGGTGCCTGAGAGATTTACTTGTTCCAACAGCCATCAGTTTCCTGAGGCAGATGCTTCCAGTCCTGCTTGGAAGATGGAATCCTGCAGAAGCTGTGCGTGGGGGGGTGGGGGGTGGGGTGGTGCAGTGCGGTCCTGGTGTCCCTGTCCTGGTTGTCCTGATGGGGAGAGTTCCGAGCAGCCGAGCCGAGGGAGTTGGCACATGGCACTGTAATTTACGCCATCTATCTCTTTCTGGAACTTGCGCCACTGGCAAATTGCATGTCTTTGTGTTGGATTAGTTTGGACTTTAATCATGCATTATTTTCCCTCCAATTAAATTATTTATATATTTGATTAACGTTTCATTGCTAGGAAGTCAAATGTTCGATGAAACCACAAATAAACACATGCCCATTGAATTTCAGGCCAGCTTCATGCGAGAGCATTCTGTTGGTGGAATGCTAAGAATTCGCTGCGTGTAGTCTTCTTAGCTACCTGGGGATTTGGGTGAGCAAGATCCACCGGGTCCTAGGAGCACAGAGCAGGGGGAGTCTGTCTGGCCTCCCTCCCTCCCCTTGTTTAGCCTAGGATCCTGACTTTTTTTCCTTCCTGTGGATTTTGTCTTTTCCCTAGCACTGACACCTCCCTCGCTCTAATTTCACTTCCTCAGGCTTGACAAGCCTGACCAAGAACGCTGCTCTGCTAGCCCAAGAAGGAAACTGAAATCGCTTAGTCAGGGATGAGCAAACTGATGGCCCACAGTCCAGCTCTGACCCCCTGCTTGCTTTTGCACAGCCCATGAGGGAAGAAATGGTTCTTTCAGTTTTAAATGGTTGAAAAAAAAATTTTAAGACTGTTTCTTGACACGTGAAATGTTCAGCGTCAAAGATAAAGTCAAAGGTAAACAGCTGCACCCATTCATTTACACATTGTCTATGGCCATTCACCTAAAACAGTGGCAGAGTTTGAGTACCTACGACCTTTTGGCCAGCAAAGCCTAAAGTAGTTCCTATCTGGCTTTTTACAGAGAAAGTTTGCCAACACCCAATCTAGTTCATCACCGGGATTTAACAGATGAGAAAATTAAGGTTCAAGTAGGAGAACTGACCTGTCCAGAGATACAGAGCTCATCAGAAGTTGGTCTGGGAGGCTTCTTCCAATGCCCACTGCACGTTCTTTCCCCTGTAGTGTAGAGTCTGCCTCGCTGCAGAGGTCAAGCAGCTTGTGAAAGAAAAGTAAATGTTTAGGACACATGGACATGTAAAATGTATTTCTTAGAATTATTTTTTTCACTTGAAATCTAGAGTCAGGAAATGCGTTCAGCCTAAAATGCATTTGAACTACCCAAGTAAGCAGAAGGATGTCTTCGTATTTCTTTAGAGTAATTGATTACATCCCGTGCTCAGCACTTGGACCCCGTCCCCACCAACCAACGTGGTAGAATCTCATTTCAAGAAAAATAACTTGTGGTCTCAATCCAAGTTTGCACTCAAGAGCAGTTTCAGAAAATTACAAAAGCCTATTAGACATTACTCAGGTCTCCTATACGGGGTCCAAGAGGGAAGACCCCCCAGACGCTAACCTTTCTGAAAGTGAGGTTGCTCCTACTGCCTAGCGAAGGTTCTTCCTCGTCCCTCCCCACGTGCAGATCGGCTGGCTGATAGGCATGTGATTCCCGGCCCTGGAATTTTCAGACATTGTCCCAGAGGCCAAGGTTGACGAGAGTTGGTGAGGTATAAATAGGAAATGGGATCTTTCAGTTACTGCTCTCTCGTCAGCTTCTTGTCCACTCCCTCCTCCAGCTTAGTAGTGGGTCCCTCCACACCTCGGTAGGCAGCTTCTAGGACTTGGCCAGCCAGCCAGTTTCAACCTCTGCTTCGGAGCCTTCCATCGCTATTCTGGCCAGGCGTGCACCTGAGGGGACTGGTGGGGTGTTGGTGGCATCCACCCAGCCCGTGGAAACTCATGCCTTCTTACCGCACCAGGGAGTGGCCATGCTGGATGCCTCCTGGGTGCCCACTGCACGTTCTCCTGCCATGCGTGTTCTTTATGTACCACACATGGTCCTCACCCTGTTCTGTCCCATTGGTCTCGCTTTTCTGCGATGGTGACCCTTTCTCCCCACACTGTCTCTTATCTGCACACCTGGCAGGTCTCCACGCATCACTTGGGCCCTACCATAAATGCCCCTTCACTGAAGAAGCTAACCCTCCTCTTTGGTGCATCACACGGATTTGAGACCCCCTATTAATTATTTTTAGAAAACCCTTCCTGAAAACAACACTGATCACAACTATAATTGTATAGTAATTTAAGACATTATCTGCTTGGCTCCGGTAGACTATCATTTTCTTAGGGCAGGAAGCATGTCTGTCTGGTTCCCCAGCATGGGGCTTGGTATGGAGTGGACCTCAGTATGCACGAGTAAATGCAGGACAGATGAATGGGGCGTTGCAATCACGTAATGTACAGTAAGCATTTATTAACTGATGAGAAAAAGTGTTTCTAGAAAACTTGAGACTCGGCTCAATGCAACATCCCCTCAGAAAACTCTAGATATTCTAGCTCTTACTCTGATAATCCCACCGTCTCCTGTTGGAGACCTGGGGATCTTAGATAACAAGCACTCAGTTCTGTTCAGGAAGTGTGTGTGCAGAACAAAAAGAGTACACTCACCCAGTGTTCCCTTATTCGACCCAGCAAGGTAGGATTCATGTTTGGATATCATTCACATCCTTTTGACTTCTTGATAGTGTATCATCTTAAAGTGATCAAACACATTACATTAAAATCATATTGTATGGACACTAGGTGAAATGAAGCTAAGTTAAGATAAGCAGAAGCATCAAGTTCAATCTCTTTTGTCCAGTGAAAGTTCAGTTTGCCACATGAGTCCAATCAATTCAGCAAAATATTTACTGAGGACCTGCCAGGTGCCAGGGACCCCCAGCCAGTTGCTGAGACTATGAAGCTAGAAGCTGTGGGTCCTGTCCTCTAGGAGTAGACTCAGCCCGAGTTCTAACTCCGTTTTCCAGCTCCACCTGCCTCCCTCTTCCTTCCTCCTTCCCATCCTTTCTCTTTGTTCTTTCATGTCCATCAATCCAAGGAGCTTATTTCCAGTAGCTTGGGGAAAAGTGAACCAAGAGCAGTTTATATGGGATGGATTCGTGTGATCGGCAGGAGCTGCTTGAGGAGCGGGGAGTTCATAGCAACTACCTTTCTCTGCCCTCACCCAGTGTTCAAGTCCAGGAAGCAGAACACACGTCACTTTTTCCTGCCGCGGCAGGCCCCCTCCTAGAGGAACCGGGCAAGGCCGGCTGAGGGTGGAATCTTACCCGCGGGGCCCCCAGAGACCACTCACTCAGGAGTCAGAGCCTAAGCAAGAAAGTAATTAAACGTTCTTTTATGACCATGCAGTGCATGGAATCCGAAGGGGGCTTTCTCTCACTGAACAGGTTCATTTGTGGTGTGTTTTTACGTGCGTTGAGAAAGTCCTTGCAAGAATCTTACATTAAGGCAAACAGAATGTGGGGTAACCAGAGAATAAAACCGAAAGGATCCACCCAGGACATTGATTTCCTCAGTAATTAAATGGACATTTAAATCACATAATCGTCTTACTTAAACTGACTTAAATTTGATCCAAGGTGAGAACCTTCTCTTCCTTGGGTGTTTCTGTAGGGTTCTTTGTGTCTTCCGGTTGTAGGACCCTTGAGATATGACCCCGAGGAACTATATAAAAAAATGGTTCTAAAACTGAATTAATGAGGCATTCAGGGAAATTCATCTTTGTTTTACAAATGAAGTTAAGAGAGTTCTATAGAGCTGGAAAGGAACCTTGGAGCCTAGGTGAGCCATCCCTGTGTTTTGTACATCAAGAAGGCTACGATCCAGAGACGATAGCATTTCTTTGGTCTCCTGGTTCTCTTCAGTATTTGGTTTATTTGTCTGTGATTCATCGAAGAAAAAAATCCCACTAATTGGAACTAAAGTGTAGTTTGAGAAAGCGCTTCGGTTGTTGGTGCTCCTGTCACAGAATGACGTGTGTGCGTGCACACGTGTGTGTGCGTGTGTGTGTGTGTTCCCTTCCTGAGATCTCAGCCGCAGCGCTAACCCGAGCGGTGGGAGCTGCGGAGTTCCCCTGTGCTCTGTTGACCTTGACCCCCACTCGGCAGGTGAAAAAGGGGGAGGCCCAGCGAGGACGCATGGGCTCACCCCATTTCACAGCTCCCCTTTTCAGAGGCCGTGTGCGGTACCTTTTCTGGGCCACCAGGCCTCCTCCAAATAGCACCACTCCTGCTGGTTGGGAAATTTACGTGCACGGTTACTAAGAGCAAATTTACTTAAGAAACATAACAACAACAACAAAAAAGATCATCTATATATAAAGTTATCCTATGTTCCTTAGGGCTGAGGGTTGGGGCACTTCTTGCCCTCCCTTCTGTCACCTTCAGAAATGAGTCCTGCATTCCCACGCACTTTCCCTTTCTTTTTCCCCACCCCAGCATATAAATAACGACCATATTCACGGCGAGAAGAAGGAATTCGTGTGCCGGTGGTTGGATTGCTCGAGAGAGCAGAAGCCCTTCAAAGCCCAGTACATGCTGGTGGTGCACATGAGGAGGCACACGGGGGAAAAGCCTCACAAATGCACTGTGAGTGTGCAGCACGAGCTGCGGGCGGGGGGCCACCCGGCAGGGGCGCGTGTCAGGCTGGGGTTCGGGTTCCCCCGCGGGGGGTGGGGCGTCTGCACGCTGTGCGGATGGACCCGGCCAGGCGGCGGGAGGAGCCGGGTCTGTGATGAATGCCCGGAGTTCTGAGAGGGTGTTCTGGGATGGGGGGGAGGCCAGAAGTGGAGAAGGAGCCCTGACAACCACACTTCGGGGGACAGCGGAAGCGCTCTGACCTGCCCTGTCCGACAAGGTAGCCGGAGGCCACGTGTGCCCCTCGGGTGCTTCGCACACCTGGCCAGAGCAACCAAGGAACTGATTTTTGTAATTTCATTTTTTAAAAATGTAAATATCGACAGCCTCTGGTGGCACGTGGCTCCCACATTGGACAGCAGACTGGCAGGCGGGCGGGCGGCAGCTGGGATGCACTGGTGGGCACTGGGAATGAGTGTGTGGCCAGCATCCTGCCCTAGCACTAATACCCATCACGCGGGAGGACCCGGAGGGCAGAGGGAGGTGCCAGCTTCGACTTGAAACCCTTAAGCTCACTTTTAAAAACAGAACCCACGTGACTTCAGAGTTTTCCTTTGCCTTCCTAGTCCGTCCCCATGGCCCTGTGTAGACCCACAAGAGGGCTGGGACTAAGCCTCCTTTCACCGAGGTGCCTCCAGGCTCACTGGGCACTGCTCAGCCCTGTGCTTTACATCTTAAAGGCCCTTTACAAACACGATCAAATTCCGTGCCTTTGTATGGACACAAAGCCATATTAGTGAACTTTGTGCTGAATCTAAAATCAGTGGGAACTTGAGGAGATCAATGAGCAGATAATGAAACCCATTGTCCACATTGAGTGGTCTATTAAAAAAAAAAAAAAAAAAAGCCTCCAGGACTTTTTAGTAGCCCTGAAAATGCTGTCTCTTGAACTGCACTGAGCCCCATCTGAATCCCAATAAATGCAGAGTTTAGTAGACTTTTGTTCCTCGGTTTTGAAAAGCTGCTGACCCTCGAAATGTCAGTCTTTCATCAATTTTGAGGGGGTGTTAGGCATAAGCCGTTATTGTGTGGGGTAATGCAGATTTACCTGTTGTCCTCAGTTTGAAGGTTGCACAAAGGCCTACTCGAGACTAGAAAACTTGAAAACGCACTTGAGATCTCACACTGGAGAGAAACCGTACGTCTGTGAGCACGAAGGTTGCAACAAGGCTTTCTCAAATGCCTCCGATCGCGCCAAGCACCAAAACAGGACGCATTCCAATGAGGTGAGGCTCCCCCACGAGACACTGTTTGGGCCCCGAGCTCAGGGTGGAAACAAAGAGCCCTCACGGGCAATGCACTTGGAGACAAGGACCATTCCGTTTCATTTCCTCTTGGCCCAGCAAGACTGGGCGCTGAGGCTGCAGGTGAAGGCCTAGAGCCTCCTCTGCCATGGGGCTGGCTGCAAAGGGTCCTGGTTTGGTGAGTAATGCAGACCCAGAGGGAACTTCAAACCCCTGGCAAGCAAGTTTCGCCTTGTTCAGAACTGCCACCTACTGGTCAAACAGTAGGAGCATTTAACTTTGGCATTCCACCCACTTGCTCTGCCTGGAATAGCATGAATCCCTGCAGAGGACGACCCCGTAAGCAGCAAGGATAGACGGCCGCTTTTCCTTGCTTTCTCCAGGTGGTGTCCTCAAATGCGTTCTGGCCAAAAAGACCTTTACAGGGCAGCCAGCTGTGGCCAAACATGATTTCCAGGCATTCTAAATTCCAAAGGCTCTCGAGCTATTCTCAGAAATCCAGAATGGTTTCTAGTCAGTCATTTTAAGATCGCATATTGGATAAAGCTTCAAGGTTGGTGGGTGGTTCCTGTTGTGTTGTGGTTTGTCCATAGTCATCCCCCCAGAATTTCAGAGCAGCCTTAAGAATGAAAGTGATTTCAAATTATTTTGCCTGGGTTTTTTTTTTTTTTTTTTTTAAAGATTTTATTTATTTATTTGAGAGAGAGAATGAGAGAGACAGAGAGAGCACATGAGAGGGGGGAGGGTCAGAGGGAGAAGCAGGCTCCCTGCCGAGCAGGCAGCCCGATGCGGGACTCGATCCCGGGACTCCAGGATCACGACCTGAGCCGAAGGCAGTCGCTTAACCGACCGAGCCACCCAGGCGCCCTTTTGCCTGGGTTTTAATGCATGTCTGCCTGAAGGCCTCCAACTTCTCTTTGAAGAAGGTCTAGCGCAAAGTTCTGGCTCCTCTGTGAAACCTTCTCTTGAATGAATCCAGAGATTAACAAAAAGGCTCCCCGCCTTTTGCATAGAAATGGGATATTTAGCCAGAATTTGTTAACATGAGACGTAGTTCTGCCCCACTAAGGAGGTCATCAGTTTGCTTGACAATGTGAGAGAAGGAGCACATGACCTGGCTCAGCAGCTCAGGGACCATTGGCTGTAAGGTCCTCTCCAAGTGTCCCTTCAGCTTACAGGACAGAGCAAACACATCTTTAATGGGATGAGCCACACTTTTCTTAAAAAGACCACACTCACTCTTCAGCTCATACATGCAGGTTCACACGTACAGACTCTTTTTGAAAGGGTCATGGCAGAATAAGGAGACTTACGTCATTTGGAGTCTCTTATTATTAATCAGCTGTTGGAGGATGCTTTAGGGGAGTTGCCACATCTCCATTTTTTTATGTCAAAAACGCCTTTACTACATGTAGAAGTTGCTATGTAATCTGCTGTTCTTGTTTTGTGCAAAGTTTTAGGGAGTCTAGGCGAATCCGTAGAGACAGAAAGCAGATCAGTGGTTGCCAGAGGCTGAGGGAAGGGAATAGGGGGTGACTGCTAATAGATACAGGATTTCTTTGGAAGATGTTGGAAATATTCTGGAATTTGATTGATAAATGGTGATAGTTGCACAAGATTGTGGATGTACTAAATGCCACTGAATTGTGCAACTTAAAAGGGTTCTTTTTATGGTATGTGGATTATATCTCAATTTAAAATGTTTTAGGGGATTCGATTAAGTTAGAATTAAATTGATATATTTAACTGCACTCTAGAAATTTAGAAGGTATTCATTCCTATAGATTTTAGGACAAGTTTCCCTCCTGTTATTGTGGAGAAATTGGGGCAGTGGGTGTGGTAGGATTAGCAGTGAACATATACACACATACTTACTCAGCTTTTTATCTTTCTTAAGGACTTAAATTATGTGCATAGCTGTTTGCTTTGCTTAAATGCATTAGAGTGGAGCTTGTCCACTTCCGTGAGGTCAAGAGTGTAGCGCCATGTGAGCGTTTATCCATTATGAGATTAAAAGTTATCCTGTTCAATCATATCTTTCGCCAGGGTTGAGCAGTGTATCTAAAGTAAGTTAACCACCTTGACCACGCAAGGCTTTGGCCCTCCGTGTAAATGATGGATGGCTTCACATCCACCAAAATTAAGAATCTAGATTTGTGTCATGAGCTGGTCCTAGATAAATCTAGGTATCTCCTTTCATTTATTTGCTCTCATTTATTTGTACTTCCATTCATTCCCTAAACAAATATCGATAGCTAGTTAGGTGGCGCACGCTTTGCTGTTGTGGGTGTAGAACAGAATACCGTGGACTTGAACAGGAGGGGCATCATTCCCACTCGGGAAGCCAGTCTGGCCTTCTTCCTGCACCCTTAGGCTGCCTCACCCATTTGGGGCCATAGCAGTGGCCTCTGCCAGGGATCCCGACTCTAGACCACACAGCTCATGTCCCCCCAAAGCCACACTAGGCAAGTATCCTTGAGCTCTGACTCAGTTGTATCTCCCTTTCCAGAACAGTCCAGTGGCTTCCTCTTTCCTAGAGGGAAAGTTTAGATTCTCTCGGCTTGCACCTGCTGGCACCCGGCCCAAGCCTGCCCTTCCAGGCTTGACCTCTGACCTCTGTGGCCATGAGTGGAACGGGACAGCCACACCCACATGCGTTAAGCGGTCCTGCCTCTGGACTGTGGCTTTCCTTTCACATCCTCTTACCTTCGTTTTTATCCCTCAGAATTTTGGTCTACTTTCAGGACCCAGCTACAGAGCCTTCTCCTAATAAAGTTTGGTTCACTGAGCAATTACTCTGTGCCACAAACACATCGTGATGAGCGTTTCATATATCGTCTTATTTCACCCTCAGACCCCACGAGCTGGGTGTTATACCCAGATATAAAAGCGTAGTAACCGATGCTCCCCACAGTCATCCCAACTAAAACATGATTGTCCTCCGTCCACATCCTTCTGTGGCATTCATACTTGGGCCTGGTGATAATTACATGCTGTCTTATTTTTCCTGCACATTTTGTAACCCTGGACATTAAATCCTGCAGTATATGAGTCTTGCCTATAGTGAGGACCATTAAACGTTTATTGAAAAATTTAGTTGGATAAATGCTACAAAGTCAAGTAAAAAACACAGCAATTACTTTCACGAAGTACCTTTCAGTTGAGTGAGTCAAAAAGGAAACAACCATGGCAAAAGTTGAACGTCTAGGACGGGAGACACAGGGAACTCAGTGAGACTGACAACATTTATTATCCCTGCGTACACTTATATTTCATTTCAGTCATTGATGGCAAGCAAAGACTTTCCACCTCTATCTGTGTCCCCCTTTCCAAGCTAACCCAGGGTATACACATGCATATACTTATGGGAAGAGTAGCTCCTCAGGCGTGTAATGCGGGCCCGGTTCTCTCCCCGCGCCCCCGTGCCCCCTGCCCCCAACACCTGCGCCATGCATCCCGGCGTGCCCGCTGATAGAACAGTCCATCACGGCAGCGCGGTGAGCCGGCGTTGGGCCGATGTCAGGATGCCGTAAGGTAATAGCACTCATTGCTGGAGCCATTCTTCTGTCCCTAATGCATAGAAGTCAATGCGCTCATTTCATTATATATGTGCTGAAATCACACCAGCCCCTGAATAGAAGTAATTCATAGTTAATGGGAATCAATTCTCCCCCAAAAGAATCTCAAATTTGGAGGTGAAGTCTCTCGGGATAATTTTCGGAGTCTTCACTACATTAGGGCATTTCATCATTTTATGTAGCACTCAGTCTGTTCTTGGGCTTTTAGCGAAAAAGCATCTTTTAGACACATACATTCTATAAGACAGGACATCTTTTTTTAATATAATGGGTACATTATACTAATCATGCTTTTTATGACTATCGCTTACCTAATAGCTCATCTTCTGGTCTACACAGATACATATTCTTTTTTTTTTTTTCATGATTAACAAATTTTATTTTATTTTTTTAAATTTTATTATGTTATATTAGTCACCATACAATACATCATTAGTTTTTGATGTGGTGATCCATGATCCATTGTTTTCATATAATACCCAGTGCTCCATGCAGTACGTGCCCTCCTTTTTTTTTTTTTTAAGATTTTATTTATTTATTTGAGACAGAGAGAATGAGAGACAGAGAGCATGAGAGGGAGGAGGGTCAGAGGGAGAAGCAGACTCCCTGCCGAGCAGGGAGCCCGATGCGGGACTCGATCCCGGGACTCCAGGATCATGACCTGAGCCGAAGGCAGTCGCTTAACCAACTGAGCCACCCAGGCACCCCCAGTACGTGCCCTCCTTAATACCCATCACGGGGCTAACCAATCCCTCCTCCCCCCTCCCCTCTAAAACCCTGTTTGTTTCTCAGGTCCATAGTCTCTCATGATTCATCTCTCCCTCCAATTCCCCTCCCTCATTTTTCCCTTCCTTCTCCTAATGTCCTCCATGCTATTCCTTATGTTCCACAAATAAGTGAAACCGTATGATAATTGACTTTCTCTGCTTGACTTATTTCACTTAGCATAATCTCCTCCAGTCCCATCCATGTTGATGTAAAAGTTGGGTAATCATCCTTTCTGATGGCTGAGTAATATTCCATTGTATATATGGACCACATCTTCTTTATCCATTCATCTGTTGTAGGGCATCTCGGCTCTTTCCACAGTTTGGCTATTGCGGACATTGCTGCTATGAACATTGGGGTGCATATGGCCCTTCTTTTCACTACATATACAGATACATATTCTTGTAAGGATTCGTGACTATATTATATTTCAAGCCAGGTAAACAAAATCCCAGTTTTGATGTTGATCATGAGTAAATGCCTACGATTCTATGATTTGAGTAAATAGTGTAGCTATAAGCATCCATAGAGTTTTTAATGACTGCATTTGTAGGTTTGGTCACCAGCCCACATGGAACATGGAATATATAATTCACAGGCCTTAGTACTCAGGAGCAGAGCCAGACAGGAATCCTCATTTCCAGGATGCCATCCATCAGCCCTTCTCAGTTTGTGAGTGAGCATTCATAGACGGTCGAACAGGGCTTTACAGCTTTGAGGATCAGAAAAGTTCTGGATATTCTGAGCCCCAAACATCCCACACTGTTGTAATGTGACCCAAATGGACATGTTTTAGTCATATCTAACACGGAAGAGGCTATAGGCAATTTTTTTTTTACGATGCCTATGTGCACATTTTCACAACGGGTGTAGTGATTTTTGATCTGAGAACCAGGAGTCCCTAAGAAATTTCTTCATACAAATTCTCCCAAAGGCATATAGCATTCTTCTGATGAGGTGATGGGGGTCGGAGCCTTCTATAGTTGTCACCATCATCATCATCATCATCGTCTTCCCCATCACCATCTTCAAATACCTATTGAGAAGCTACCCCGACACCAGGATCCTTCTTCCTATTCATGGGATAAATGTTTCCAAGCATATACAGGCGATTTGCACATTTGTAGCTCTCCTTGAGCATTCTCTAAAATAATAGTCTATTAAAACTAGATTCACTGGCCCCTGAGCAGTGTTCAAATGGCCTTTATTAAACCCTTAGTACCCAGAGGTATCTGAATACTTCCCAGCTTTGTGGAAGTGCTTTGAAAGAAAGCTACGGTGTGCGTCCATGAGACTGTTGGGCTGGGGCATTAGCACTTTGATAACAATCTCTTATTTTGTTCTTGTGGCTTTTGGCAGAAACCGTATGTGTGCAAAATCCCAGGTTGCACGAAGCGCTACACAGACCCGAGTTCCCTCCGGAAGCACGTGAAGACAGTGCATGGCCCAGAGGCTCATGTGACCAAGAAGCAGCGTGGGGACATTCATCCTCGCCCCCCCCCACCCCGTGATTCCGGCAGCCATTCACAGTCCCGGTCGCCTGGCCGGCAGACTCAGGGAGCCCTTGGGGAGCAGAAGGACCTCAGCAATACTACCTCAAAGCGGGATGAATGCCTCCAAGTGAAAGCAGTCAAGGCAGAGAAGCCCATGGTATGTCATTCACTTTCCTTCTGCTTGTCCCCAAGCCTAGGTCATTTTAGAAAGTCAGCGAGGGCTTGAGGAGGGACTAGACTGCCCGGGTCCTCACTGCGTTGGGCTCTGATTGAAGGGGTCAGGAGCTCAGAGACCCGGATTCCTTACTTAAGGTTCATCGGCATAGAATAACTCAGAAAAGAGCGTCAGGGTTTGCTAACTGGTATTTAAAATCAGTCTGGAACCATACCACGTCGTGGCAGTAGAAAGAAAGGCACGACTGTCTACATTTTCAGTAGACCTGTAATGTAGAAAATCAGCTATTCCGTCTTTCTGTAAATTAGTCTTTTGCTTTGTGCTTTGCCCTGGTGACCCTGAGATAAAAAAGCCACAGTCCCTATTGTTTAGGCGTGTACAGTCCCGGGGGATAGACAGACCACCAAAAAGCAAATACTCACAACTCAGTGTGATGAGTCTTTCCCACGAGTGTGAAAGACCCACTCCGCCGCCCCCCTCTGCCGGTTTGTTCCGCCTCTCCGTTCGAGAGGGGAGCAAACCGCCAGCGCACTTGAGGATGTGATGGGGGCGGCGGAGTGGGTGGCCCTCAAGTTTAGCACTCGGTGGGGGGAAGGCGCAGGGCCTGGGGAGCAGGGCATTGCAACAGGAGCCGTGGGGCCCCAGGACCATGTGCAGGAGTAAAGAGGAGTGAGGAGGACAGAGGTTATATTTTACCAGGGGTGGCGAATGACCTGGCACGGCTGATCTTTAGAAAAGCCAGCCCCCTTTGCCAGGCTCGGGATGGGCTTGATAGACTGGAGACCATTTGTGCATTGGCGCTCGAACCAAGGAGGGGAAGAGCAGGGGCAGACAGAAAGCTTGTCGTCAGGAGAAATCATTCTGGTTTGGGGCCGTATCAGTCACCAGACTGCTACATGGATTATGCTACTGTTGCAGCTTCTTGCAAACTCCCTTGGCGATTTTTTTTTTTGGTTAAGGACATGCCATACTAAAGCGTCTAAAACTGTAAGAAAGGCAACAAGAAGAATGAAAAGAGTAGCTATCGGAAGAGCTCCGGTACATTTGTATTTGGCAGCATACGTAACAGAGTCAGCTCCGCGAATGTGTTGGGGTCTTGTCCGGCACTCTGTATATGGAGGAAACATACCAGATAGAAGTCGTGTGCTTGGATTTCCAGATGCACGGGAGTGGTCAGCCAGACGTAGCTGTACTCAGTTTCAGGAAGTTTCTTCTTAAAATTAGAAGAGTCCAGCAATTGGATGGACATCCTAGGAGTTCCTGGGTGATGTCACCATGCAGCAGTACCTATGGATAGGAAATAATGCATGTGTACAATTCCAGAGTTGACTGAGTGGAATTTAATCATCGGTTGAATTTTAATGACTTACTGAGTTTGTTTTAAGAGTTTTAGATGGTGACGTTAAGTGTAGCCAAAAATAATACAGATAAGCTATCCAGATTTATCATGACTTCCCAGTGGGTAGCTATATTTTGCTTTTAAAAAGCACCTTAGTCAAAAGAAAGAAAGAAAAATAAATATAAAGCACTTTAGTCAAAAAATTAAAAGAAAAATAAAAAGCACCTTAGTCAAAAGTTGATGTATGTATTATGACTCATCACCATACTGTAAAATTAATCAGTTCATAAGCGGTGTTGTACATACTTTTTGGGGGGACCACATATCCATTTCCTAAAATAAAGTCCACCTGTACAATGTGCAGAACATTCAGCAGTTTATCCTCAAGTGTTTAATGAAACAAGGAAAATGAATTTGTAGTCTCCTAGATTATGTCATCAAAAGACAATGATTTATGTTCTTCGGCCATCCTAAGGACCCAGAGCCTCTTGTACCTTGAATGTACATCCCTAGCTCAAGAAAACTTGTCATCTCCTCTCTAAACACCCATTATTTAAAAAGAAAATTGGTAGAAATAAGAACGTGTAGTTATTTGGCTCAGTGACATCTGAGAGGCCCCAAGATGTGAACTATTTTATAAAGTAATGAAATCACAGAAACATAGGCTGGGAGGGATCATAGAGATTGATACGAGGCTCCATATTTTATAGGTAAGGCTAATAAATTAATCAAATTTCCCACAGGGGATTATTTTGTCTGTATATGTCCATACACATGTAGATATGAATAGATCGCTTTGTAGACATTTACTAATGCATATAAGATTTACATGTCTAATATTCTTTCTTTAAAAACATGTCTTTGATCATTGTGCTATGAATTAAATTCTTCCTTCTTTTTTCTTATTAATTCCACATCTCTTCTGTGTAATGCTCCTAAATGTCTTGTTCTCACTTCCTAAGGACAGTGGGTAATAAGGTGAGGGAATTTTGGCTTCTCCGCTCTTTTTGTTTTGTGTTCGTTTTAACATTTAACTTCTATGCATTTGGTTTTTCCTTAGTTCTTGTGCTTTGTGATATCTTTGGTAGAGAACATTACTCAGCTACATTTCAAACATAGAAGCAATGTGTTTTGACCATTCAGCATGTGGAAATGTGGAGTTAGATGGTGAAATTCATTGTTCTTTTTGTCTAGGTTTTCATAACAAATCATAGCCGGCCAACCAAGCAGATGTTCTCAAAGACTATTTCATTATCAAATTGACACATGTAAATTCACTTTGGGGCCAGACCGATACTACTCTCTTTGAGGACGATCTGGATCCATTTGTTGTTCGCAGTTTAATCTGTATGGAAATGTCTGACTCCTCTGAGCAGCTCTCTGGTCGTAAATGCCTGTGTGCCCCCTTCCGTGCCCTGTGGAGGCGAGTCTGCCGTGCATGTGCACGCACATACACGTGCACACACAGATTCACCGGCACACACTCTGAGCTGACAGTCCAAGAGGCAAAGACCTCCGAAGCCCCGCATGCTCCACGTACCTTGGGAAGGAGCAGGTGGCCTGGCCCCCCAGGATTCTGCTGAAGCAAAACGTGAGCAAGGCTTCCTGAACTCACCATCAGATTTGTGTATCTCATCTGGCTCTGCTTGGTTGCCCAGGACAGACTCGGTGTATCACATGGCACTCACTTAGAAAGTGTTCATCTGCTTGGCTGTATGTAGTGTGGTTGCGGAACAAGTGTGAGGGGTTCTACTGAGAAGCCCTGTGCCGAGAAGCCCTTCCCAACAGCGCTGTGCACCCCATCTGGGACAACAGTGGGAGTCCGTACCTGAGTGCCTGTGGTTCTCTCTCCCTGGAGAACGGGCTCTTGGGGCTGCTCTCAGGTTCCAGTTGTTACAGTAACGCTGGAGAGGGCCCTGTGGTACCTGGCTGGGAGTCTAGGCTAGTCTTAGCATTGACTTTGTGACTTTGTTATTTTGGGCAGTCACTGAACTTCTCTGAACGTCGCTTTCCTTATCCACACAAAAGGGGTTATACTGTTTGTCAGCCAATTGAATTCACCAATGCAATTTTAGAGCGGTTCTAGGTTGTGCAGACCGGTCATTGAGGGCCATTTTACCTGGTGTTCCGCCCCCCCCGACCCCACCAGACCTGAGGATCACCAGCTCTCCACTCCCCGTCTCCCGGAGTCCTGGGGCGGGTGGTTCCTTTCCCTGACGGAGCTCCAGTGCCCTGGATCAAGTTTCTATCTAGTTGCAGAACTGGCTGATACAGTCCACAGTTGGGGTGAGGGAAACATTACCCTGTTCTCCCAGAGAAACGCCAGGGCACTTTAGGGGAAACGGTAAGATTATTCCCCAGATTCAGATGGCTGTAACCTGCAGCCTTTCTTCCCCTCTGGGTACAGCAGAAGCCAAGGGATTGAAGTTTTGCCTCTTACAGCTGCCTCTGTGAACAGCCTGGTTGGGGTTCTACAGAGCAGGCAGGTGTAGACAGAAGCGGGGAGGTTGCACAGAGCTTGGGGAACCAGCCCTGAGCAGCTCAGAGAGGGTCTCATGGGAAAGGAGGTCGTGTGTGCCTCGAGTGCCCATCTCCCATGGACGCTGTAGCCAAGCAGGGCGAACCTGCGGACCAAAGCCCCCTGGGGTCAGGTGAGCCGCGAATGCCTGCGGAGCCAATCAGGAACCGTTTCCCAGGTCGTTTTATATTTCGTGTGCTCTCTGAGCCTGACACTTAATTCCCGCCACAGTCCCGAAAACTGATTAAGTTGTCCCCATTTGGTAGATAAGGAAACAGGTCTAGAGTGACTGAGTATTTTGCCCAAAGAATCAAGTCAAGTCGTGCAAGTGGGATTGGAGCCGAGGAAGCCTGTTTGGCAGAGTTGGCATCTGGGGCAGGGTTCCGTGGCTGATGTCGTGCCGGTCACCGCCCACCCCCTTCAGCATGCCCTGCTGCCATTGCCCCCCCCGCCCCCCGCACATCTGCCCGGCATCCCCTCAGCCGCTGTCGTTGAGAGAGGCCACCTCCATTCCCCGGCACACGGTTCTCCTCACACCACCCCCGGAGCCCCCTGCAGGTCGAGCGTCTGCATGAGCTCCCCTGCCTTTCTCCTTCCCGGTGACGTCTCTTGCCTTTGCCCTTGACCCCAGCAGACATCTCAGCCAAGCCCTGGTGGTCAGTCTTCATGCAGCAACCAACAGTCCCCCATCAGCAACTATTCCAGCAGTGGGCTCGAGCTTCCTCTGACCGACGGAGGTGGTGTGGGGGACCTCGGCGCCATCGACGAAACCCCAGTCATGGACTCGACCATTTCCACGGCCACCACCGCCCTGGCCTTGCAAGCCAGGAGGAACCCGGCAGGGACCAAATGGATGGAGCACGTAAAACTAGAAAGGCTCAAACAAGTGAATGGAATGCTTCCACGACTGAACCCCGTCCTACCCCCCAAAGCCCCTGCAGTGTCTCCTCTCATGGGAAACGGTGAGTCCCGTGCCCCACCTCACGTCGGCCCCGGGCTGTCTGTTCGGTCCGCGCACCCGAGCCGCTCGGTGTGTGCTGGTGTGTCCCCCCAACCCGGTCCTGAAATTCTACCGTCACCACACACTTCGGTGTTGCCTTTCTGGGAGAGTCCGTATTTTAAAAGCAGGTGATGAGGGGATACTGCGGACACAGAAGGTAGCGCCCAGTATGCTCACTCTGTGTGTGACTCATGTTCTCACGGTGAGATCATAACTGTTGGGCCGGGCTGAGGAACTCCCCAGCAGAGACATCCGGGGTTAGCACTGCCATCCAGTTTCCCGTCTGCACCTGGGAGCTCAGCAGCCACCTTGACTGATGTGTTCCCAGGTCAAGGAAGGTCGGCAGCCCCACATCAGGTTTTGCTTCTGAGATGACACTCACTGCCTGGAGCGTATTCCTAAGGGTGAAGCTCCCCACCGTCCAACCCAGGCATGCTCCACCTTCACAGATGTCAGAGGAAGCCCTGAGTAGATAGGACACTCCCCGAATGCCTTTGGCCTTGGACTTGCCTGGACCCAGAGCACTGTGCCCTGCACCTGTGAAGGAGCTTAAGTGATCCAGGCTGCGTTTACTGTTCTGTGTAAGCCGGGGTCTGCAAACTTTCCTGCGGACTCGTAAATAAAGATTCTTGGCAACGCAGCCGCACCCACTCCTTCACGGTTCCCTGGACTTCGGGGCCGTGCCGCAGAGGTGGGGGGCTGGGGCAGACACTGCCGGGCCCAGGGAACCCGAAACTGGTTTCACCCCATCCTGCACCCTGACCTGTTTCCAGTCCTCCCGAAATGACTGCACGTCTCCCACCCTTTTCTCTGCAGGCACGCAGCCCAGTACCAGCTGCAGCTTGGGCGGGCCCGTGACTCTTCTCCCGAACAGAAGCGACCTTTCGGGCGTGGACATCACCATGTTGAACATGCTCAACCGGAGGGACAGCAACACCAGCACCATCAGCTCTGCCTACCTGAGCAGCCGCCGCTCCTCGGGCATCTCCCCCTGCTTCTCCAGCCGGAGATCCAGCGAGGCGTCCCAGGCCGAGGGCCGGCCCCAGAACGTGAGCGTGGCCGACTCCTATGACCCCATCTCCACCGACGCCTCGCGCAGGTCCAGCGAGGCCAGCCAGGGAGACGGGCTGCCCAGCCTGCTCAGCCTCACGCCAGCACAGCAGTACCGCCTGAAAGCCAAGTACGCGGCGGCCACGGGCGGCCCGCCCCCCACCCCGCTGCCCAACATGGAGAGGATGAGCCTGAAGACCAGGATGGCCCTGCTCGGGGACAGCAGGGAGCCCGCGGGGGCCCTGCCCCCCGTGCACCCTCCGCGGAGGTGTAGCGACGGGGGCGCCCACGGTCACGGCCGCCGCCCTCTGCTGCCCGCCGACGGGCTGGGCAACGGCGTGAGGAGGGCCAGCGACCCGGTGAGGACGGTGTCCGAGAGCCTCTCCCTGCCACGGGTGCAGCGCTTCAGCAGCCTGCAGAGCTTCAGCCCTCCAGCGCTGCCTCCCTCCCTGGAAAAGCGCAACTTCGTGCTTCAGAACTACACGCGGCCCGAGGGTGGCCAGCCCCGCCACTTCCCGGCGTCTCCCTGTCCTCCAAGCATTACCGAGAACGTCACCCTGGAGTCCCTGACCATGGACGCCGAGCTGAACCTGAACGAGGAGGATTTCTTGCCCGACGACGTGGTGCAGTATTTAAATGCCCAGACCCAAGCAGGGTATGAGCAGCCCTTCCAAAGTGCCGTCTCCGATGACGGCAAAGTGCCCCACGGGCCCGGCCTGGGGAGTGGGCATGGAGACTTTGACCCCCCCGGGCTGCCAGACGGCCACGCCGGCCACGCCAGCCAGCAGTACCGACCGCTCGAGCAGCCTTGCCCAGAAGCCAGCAAATCCGACCTGCCCATTCAGTGGAACGAGGTCAGCTCCGGCAGCGCCGACCTGTGCTCTTCCAAGCTGAAATGTGGCCACCGGGCCGCGGCGCAGCAGGCCCGAGCCTTCGGCTTCTACAACAACATGGGCGTCCACCCGCAGCATCCCTTGAGGAGCGGGGCCGGCCCCACTGGGGGGTACCCGACCCTCGCTGAGCCCGGCAGCTCCTACGGCAGCCCAGAGCACTTGGTGAGCCACAGCAGCGGAGGCGGTGGGCCTGGCACCAGCGGGAACGCCTTCCACGAACAGCCCTACAAGGCCCAGCCGTATGGAAACTGCCTCAACAGGCAGCCCGGGGGCCCCGGCCTGCTCGACGGGGCCTGTGGTGCCGGGATTCAAGCGGCAAAGTTGAAAAGCGCCGCAGTGCCGGCGAACGGGAGCCAGCCAGATTTTGGCCTGTCGGTGGCGCCCAACGAATCGGCGGGCGGTGTCGTGAATGGCGTAGCGCCCCAAGACCTGGTGGGCCAGGGGTACCCGGCCCCTCAGCTGCTCAGTGACCACCAAGGGGCAGGCCGCGCCGGCCAGCAGATGCTAGGGCAGGTTAGCGCTACCTCACACATCAACATCTATCAAGGGCCGGAGAGCGGCCTGCCGGGGCACCCCTGTCTCGGCAGCCAGCCGTCCAGCTTGGCAGCTTCCAGGGGCTACCAGGCGTGTGCCGGCTATGGGGGCATCAGGCGCCAGGCCGTGCTGAGGGGCAGCCTCACTGTGCAGCAGGGACAGCTCAGTGACACCAGTCAGACCTGCAGGGTGAATGGCGTCAAGATGGAGATGCACGGGCAGCCCCATCCGCTCTGTTCGAACGCGCAGAGTTACTCTGGTCAGTTCTATGACCAAACCGTTGGCTTCAGTCAGCAGCAAGACATGAAAACTGGTTCATTCTCCATTTCAGAAGCCAACTGCCTGCTACCGGGGGCCAGCGCCGAAAACTCTGAATTACTCTCCCCAGGTGCTAACCAGGTGACGAGCACGGTTGACAGCCTCGACAGCCATGACCTGGAAGGGGTGCAGATTGACTTTGATGCTATTATAGACGACGGGGACCACGCCAGCCTGCTGTCGGGAGCCCTGAGCCCCAGTATCATTCAGAACCTTTCCCACAGCTCCTCCCGCCTCACAACGCCGCGCACGTCCCTCCCACTGCCCGCGCTGCCGGTGAGCACCACCAACATGGCCATCGGGGACATGAGCTCCTTGCTGACCTCCCTCGCGGAAGAAAGCAAATTCCTTGCAGTGATGCAGTAGGTGTTAGGAGAAAGGCTGCCAACCAGCGTGAAGCTTTAGCAGTTTAAAAGATTAAATGGACTCGGTTTCTTGCTGGTTTGTTGTTTTGTTGTTGTTGTTGTTGTTTTTGTTTTTTTTAGTCCTGTATGTATTTTAGCAATCTCATCTCACCTAACTGGGATGTATTTCAAGTATATTCCTTTTATGGAAAAGGACTCTGAACAACCCTAAAGTATTCTAGGGAGAAACTGTCTTCCATTTCAGTTTTGAATCAGTATTGTTACACTCGAATCATCCTCTTTGTTTCCTTTTTTTTTTTAACTGTAAGCCCGCCCCTCCCCCTTTTTTAGTAAACCAGTGTAAATGTGTGATGTGCATGTTCTTCTTTTCGAAGAGGGGTCAAACGAGAGGATTTGACATGTTTCTCTGTTACTCAAAGGAAATCGGAGTTGGTGTGCTTTGGACCAAGGGGTTACGCTTCCAGCTTTTTAAATTTTCCTTTACATGTGCTCTATGTTTCTTTTTGTTTTTTGTTTTCTTGGGTGTTTTTTGGTTGTTGGTTTTTTTTGTTTGTTTGTTTTTGTTTTTTGGTAATTCCCACATTGGGCACAAGAATCAGATTATGGATAGTGAGTTGAAGAATCCTTTGTGGGTGGGCTCTAGCAGACATGACCAATTTTTGACGCACCCCTCCGCCCCCACTCAGGTCCAGGCATGCTTTCAATGGTTGCACACAAGCGGAAATTTGGGGCTCTGGCAGATGAACGAGTTTGCTCACGGTTGGGGTTTAGAATTCCTCCCGTCCATCTGTGTGCTCAGGGCAGGTCCGTCTATGTGCTCACGTCTCAGTTGTCCACGTCGCTTCTCCTCCCTCTGTCTCTACGACCGCTCCATGTTGCTCGGCACTCCAGGGAGAGAGGGGAAGGGCAGTGGGTCTGCAACTTCCATCTGTTCTGGCAAGAAGTTAGGTAGATTGTAGAGTGAAGCTACTGGATAGAAATAGTTTGGGGAACATTTGTGGGTTTGCTGTATTTGTTGATTATAATTCCAGCTCTTCACCTGTTATCATAGATAACCGAGAATTGATTATATATAGTTCTAAGTATTTAGGTATTTAATAAACGACCCTGCAACCAGCTCTTTCATTAACATACGTTAATTCCACTATAGCGAAGGAGTATTTCTATTCTAAGTACCCTATTTTAAGGGATTTATAAAACTTAGTTGTAAAGGAAAAAGCTCACATACAATGACATTTGGAATAAATCACCTTGACCGTTGTTAGTATTTGAAAGCACTAGGGAGGATGGTTAGTAGATGTGTGGATGCCTTTTCTTACACCCTAGCTATTAAATGATGCATCCATTTAAGTTAAATGTTCTAGGCAGTGAGTCCTTCATGCGGACTGAATTTGTACTTTCGTTTTGGATTAAAACATTTAAAGACTAAAAAAGTGCAGCTACTTGCCATGTGCAGCTAATACACATAAAAGACATACTATGTGTGTACAGAGTACATGGATTATCCAGCATTTTACATTTAAAAATATGTAAACTATTAAAAATAAAGTACTAACACCTCAGACTACCTGCTCTTTTTTGTCCCATTGACCCTGGAAGTTGGATTTATCCAAAGTGACTCATGAGTCAGTTGTGTGGCTTTTTCCCCTTTATTCCTGCCATTTAAATTAGTATTCGACAAAGTCAAGTAAAATAAAACATGAAATGATAGGAAAAAATGTTAGCACCAGCCCATTTTTCTCACATTCATGATCTCTCATTTGGACCAAGAAACTCAGCGTGGAGGTAAATTTGCCCTTTGGGACTTTGTGGCTAAGAAAGTTGGGTTTGCTTTCGACCGAATGTTCCTGAAACCGTTGGGAGGGGTGCTGAGACTTCTCCCACCGCTCCCCACCCCCATCCGGCACCGGCTTTTAAGTCAAAGGACGCATCTGCTTTGGAACAGAGCCCCAAAGCAAAAGACAGCTACTGGCGTGAGCTCAGTGGAGTGGCGTCTACCACTTCGCAATAGAAAAGAGCCAGGCTCTTTCTGTGTTCCTCAAACAGGTCATGACCCAGTCACAAAATCAGTGGTCCGTTCCCTGAATCTCCTTTTTCCACAAACAGCAGAATCTCGGCGCCCTGATCTGACCTTATGAGCTCTCACAGTTTGGCCTGGCCCTGCTCTTGGTTTCCAATCTTGGGACCTGGGCGTTCTGCAACCTGCTGAGTGAGGACAGTGGTCCCCGGGACCACCTTGCCCTCCTCCTCCATCAGAGTCCCTCCCCAGTAAAACTCCCAGATGTGACCTGCACTTCACAATTACCCTAAGTTCCTACTTTGCCTGCCCTCCGTGGAAGGACAGACGGCAGCTGGGGGAGGACTGTTGTCATCCTGTGCCTCTGCTTTGTCCTGTGGTTTCAGGTGTTGCTCTGCGTGGCTCCCTTTCTTCACCTTTTCATACTTGGTTTCCTCCCTTCCGCCCTTAGGTTTGCAGAGATAGTCCTACTTCAATGCAGTCTTTGGCTTCTCTCTGTGGAAATCTCAGAAAGATGGGGAAGCGGGGGGAGGGAGAAGGAAAGTGTACTTTTCCAGGAGTGCCACGATGTGACCCAACAGTCAGTGGAAGGGAGGTCTGTTGGGGCCACTTGGAAGCCTTCCGTCTGTAGACTTGGCATCTCCTCGGGCAGGACCCACCCCCAGCCTCCAGCCTCCAGCCTCCTCCCCACTTCTCCGACCCTCGCGTTGGAGGGTGACGACAGCAACTCACTAGGGTCCCAGCCTACTTCTCAATGCAGGCTCGTACATGCTACTCCTATTGAACGTCTGTGCGAACCGTGTGTTTATTTGTTAAACCGTTTTGTTTTATTTCCTGAAGAGCTAATGAGACTGCACCTGCTCCTCATACGTTGGCTCGTCCTCTTGAGCCACAGAGTTGTGATTCTTGCGATGTATGTGCCTTATTTTACGTTGATCTTGTCGATGCGAGGGACCAGTTGGTGTTGCCCGATCGCAGCTCGAGGCCCGCACGCTCCTGGGCCAGCCAAGAGCACACGATCGGAGCGGAGTCTGAGCTGTCTTGGAACCTGGTTTCCCGTGTTGTTTTGAACTGATGGAGGATGTTCTCTTCTGACCAGTTACTGTTGTATATCCCGCAAACGTGTAAAATAAAAGACAAGTTCATTTTTTTTTCACCTTTTTTAGATTTTTAAAAAATAAAATGTGTAATCCTTTTTTAAAAGAAACACATGTAAATACATTTAAGTATTGTAGGCATAGTGTTTGGATGTGGCCGGCCCTGGGCCTTCTCAGATCAGCCTGCAGCCGTGCGATGCCCCCGCGCCCACCTCATGCCCAGGGCCACAGTCCTGCCACACGTGGACTCTACTTTTGCTTTCAGAACCACCTAGTCCTTTTGTAACAAAAAGAAAGAACAATGTTTCTTACAATGTCAATAAAAAACACTTTGTACTGAAATTGTTACGGGGTTGTTTATTTGATCCCTAGCTAAACGGAAAGATGCTTCCTTGGGAAAAACCCAGAGCCTGCATTGGGACCAGACCCTCCCCCTGCCCCCCACATACAAGCTGAGTGCACTTCCACCCCGAGACTCAGATTCCTCATCCCCAAGGCTGAGAATAAGATGCTGGTGCACCCTGCCGGTGGTGACATGGGGGTGTATACCTGGGAGGCACACCAGTTGTAACTGTCATTGTTTTTCTTAATTTTATCACTTCGCCAAACTCTGGGGAAGGAGTGTGAATATGGCTCAGTGTCTAACCACTGAACTTGTTTCTCTTCTATAAATTATCCACTTTTCAAAGGATACGGGGTATAATACATGCTACCAAAATGTTTGACGTGGTGGAAACCTACTTTTCTGTGGCTTTTAAGAACTAACTTCAGGGGCACCTGGGTGGCTCAGTCGTTAATCGTCTGCCTTCGGCTCAGGTCATGGTCCCGGGGTCCTGGGATCGAGCCCCGCATCGGGCTCCCTGCTCTGCGGGGAGCCTGCTTCTCCCTCTCCCACTCCCCCTGCTTGTGTTCCCTCTCTCGCTGTGTCTCTCTCTGTCCAATAAATAAATAAAATCTTAAAAAAAAAAAAAAACTGACTTCAGACAGAAATGTAAGCTATTTCTCTGATTTGTCTTTTCTTATATATATTTTTTCAATATTATACTCTAGGTCACCATAAAAGCCTCTAAAGCCTTCTCCTTTCTCAGCAGCCGCAGCTTCCCCATGGTTGTAAGGACCCCAAGCCTCTCGGGATGGTGAGTGTGGCCCTGGAACATGGGCTTGTAGCTACACCAGCAAGCCCCCAGGGGACTCCCATCCTGTGGGTGACGGATGTGTCCTCCCGTGCGGGGATTCTGCAATCATAGGGATGCTTCATGCTCTCCTAATCCACAAGGGAGGACTTGCCCTCCTAAATCCAAAATTCTTTGCGTTCATAACTAGAGCACTCACATAAGGCATCCAAATGAATTCAGAAAAAAAAAGGAGGGAAAAAATGAATTTATACTCTACCTTAGTTATAAATTTTCAGTGTACAAAGATATATTCCACGTAGTAAGTCAGAGTAAAACAGGAAAAATGAGGCTCATGGAAAAGGCAGGAGGGAAATGGAATGCCCCAGGAATGGGGCACATCCCTTAGATGCAGTTAACTGCGAGCGGGCGGACAGGTGCGTCTCGCAGCTTGGGGTTTAAAACGCGCCTCCCGAGAAGGAGACGCAGGAGCAGAGTTGGGGGTAAAATGGTAGAGGTACAATCCATTCAGTATTTCATAAAGGCTTAAGTAATTTGGGGAATTCAAAGATGTTATACGTTGCCCAAATGAGAACTTCATAAGACAGTGCTAGGATAGATGGAAGAATCAGTCCACTGCCAAAATATCATATTCATCCTTTTCACCTCCAGTGTTCTTTTCTTGGCAGTTTTTTCCCCCTTTGGTTTTACTTCATAACGCCGTTACCATTCCAAATACAATCTGGGCTCATCTTTCTGCTAATATTAGTTTTTATTTTAAAAAAAAATCCATTTTACCAACACAGGCCTAGATGATTAAGCCTACCTAGGCATTCAACTTCATATTTTTTAGAAATAGTCCTTGAATCTAAACTGTTATTTTCGCTTTTTAAAGTTTCCCATGCACTGTGTGGCCACACAGGAAGGAAGGAAGGCAGAAATGTAAGCTATTTCTCTAATTTGTCTTTTCTTATATATTTTTTTTCAATACTATACTCGAGATCACCATAAAAGCCTCTAAAGGGTCCCCTTCCTCTTTCTGAGTAGCAGGGTCCCTGCCTTCAGATGACATATGTTTTATCTGATGAGCAAAGCGCAGTGTGCCCATAAGCGTCTAGCCCCGCGGGAGGGACAGACTCAGAACCACAGAATACAGTGGCATGCCCAGTGGGAGATGATCAGAGGGAGTTCAGTTGGGGCCCTGTCCCTCGGAAGTGCATAGGACAGGGCTTCTCAACCTCTGTATTGTTGACATTGTGCCTCAGTGAACCTTTGTGGGGGGAACTGCCCTGTATTCTGTGGGATGGTTAGTGGACTCCAGGCCACTGCCCACTAGACGCCAGTAGCATCCTCCGTCCCAAGTTGTAACCACCAAAAATGTCTCTAGACGTTGCCACCTGTTGCATGTGGAGAAAAATGTTTCCAGGTTGAGAGGGGATGAAAATACAAGAGGGACATACTGCAGGCAGGTGCCCAAAAGAGACTCGAGTACAGACCCGGACTCGGGAGCCTTCGGTACACAGGTGACGGATGAAGCCAACACTAAGAACGCCATTATCGGGCGCAGGTGTGTGAGGCTGAGGACCAAGCCCCAAGGAACGCTGGCCCCGTGGGCCGAGAGGAGGGGTGGGCACATGGGAAAGGGGGCAGAGGAGCGCAGGAAGGTGTGGTCTAGAAACAGGGAGGCGGATAATCAGGAGGCCAATGTGGTCAAAAACAACACATAGGTCACGTAAAACACGGACTGACAAATACCAGATTCGGGAGTTAGGGACCCCTGGGTGGT
Source organism: Mirounga leonina (assembly GCF_011800145.1). Classification (NCBI taxonomy): domain Eukaryota; kingdom Metazoa; phylum Chordata; class Mammalia; order Carnivora; family Phocidae; genus Mirounga; species Mirounga leonina. The sequence continues at coordinate 11,253,228 of NW_023270498.1, forward strand.
GGTGGGGGGTGCCTGGGAACAGAAGCCACGTGGCAACCGCTGAGCACCGAACAACAGGGGGATTTGGTGGCCTCTTCTGAGCGGTGTTCCTGAGGTGGGAGAAATGGGCACGCCGCAGAGTGTGAGATACATACTTTCAAGGGAAAGGAAAGACGGGGTCAAGGAGAGGTGGAAAGTGGGATTTTTTTTTTATTCTTATGTTAATCCCCATACATTACATCATTAATTTTAGATGAAGTGTTCCATGATTCATTGTTTGTGCATAACACCCAGTGCTCCATGCAGAATGTGCCCTCCTCAATACCCACCACCAGGCTAACCCATCCTCCCACCCCCCTCCCCTCTAGAACCCTCAGTTTGTTTTTCAGAGTCCATCGTCTCTCATGGTTCGTCTACCCCTCCGGTTTCCCCCGCTTCATTCTTCCCCTCCCGCTACCTTCTTCTTCTTCTTTTTTTTTTCTTAACATAGATTGCATTATTTGTTTCAGAGGTACAGATCTGAGATTCAACAGTCTTGTACAATTCACAGCGCTTACCAGAGCACATACCCTCCCCAGTGTCTATCACCCAGTCACCCCATCCCTCCCACCCCACCCCCCACTCCAGCAACCCTCAGTTTGTTTCCTACAATTAAGAATTCCTCATATCAGTGAGATCATATGATACATGTCTTTCTCTGTTTGACTTATTTCACTCAACATAATACCCTCCAGTTCCATCCACGTCATTGCAAATGGCAAGATCTCATTCCTTTTGATGGCTACATAATATTCCATTGTATATATATACCACTTCTTCTTTATCCATTCATCTGTCGATGGACATCTTGACTCTTTCCACAGTTTGGCTATTGTGGACATTGCTGCTATAAACATCGGGGTGCACGTACCCCTTCGGATCCCTACTTTTGTATCTTTGGGGTAAATACCCAGTAGTGCAATTGCTGGGTCATATGGTAGCTCTATTTTCAACTTTTTGAGGAACCTCCATACTGTTTTCCAGAGTGCCTGCACCAGCTTGCATTCCCACCAACAGTGTAGGAGGGTTCCCCTTTCTCCGCATCCCCGCCAACATCTGTCATTTCCTGACTTGTTAATTTTAGCCATTCTGACTGGTGTGAGGTGGTATCTCATTGAGGTTTGGATTTGGATTTCCCTGATGCCGAGCGATATTGAGCACTTTTTCATGTGTCTGTGGGCCATTTGGATGTCTTCTTTGGAAAAATGTCTGTTCATGTCTTCTGCCCATTTCTTGATTGGATTCTTTGTTCTTTGGGTGTTGAGTTTGATGAGTTCTTTATAGATTTTGGATACTAGCCCTTTATCTGATATGTCATTTGCAAATATCTTCTCCCATTCTGTCGGTTGTCTTTTGCTTTTGTTGACTGTTTCCTTTGCTTTGCAAAAGCTTTTTATCTTGATGAAGTCCCAAGAGTTCATTTTTGCCCTTGCTTCCCTTGCCTTTGGCGATGTTTCTAGGAAGAAGTTGCTTCGGCTGAGGTTGAAGAGGTTGCTGCCTGTGTTCTCCTTTAGGATTTTGATGGACTCCTGTCTCACATTGAGGTCTTTCAACCATTTCAAGTCTATTTTTGTGTGTGGTGTAAGGAAATGGTCCAGTTTCATTCTTCTGCATGTGGCTGTCCAATTTTCCCAACACCATTTGTTGAAGAGACTGTCTTTTTTCCATTGGACATTCTTTCCTGCTTTGTCAAAGTTGAGTTGACCATAGAGTTGAGGGTCCATTTCTGGGCTCTCTATTCTGTTCCATTGATCTATGTGTCCGTTTTTGTGCCAGTACCATGCTGTCTTGATGATGACAGCTTTGTAATAGACCTGGAAGTCCGGAATTGTGATGCCGCCAGCTTTGCTTTCCTTTTTCAACATTCCTCTGGCTATGCGGGGACTTTTCTGGTTCCATACAAATTTTAGGATTATTTGTTCCATTTCTTTGAAAAAAGTGGATGGTATTTTGATGGGGATGCTCTAGGTAGCATTGACATCTTCACAATATTTGTTCTTCCAATCCATGAGCATGGAACGTTTTTCCATTTCTTTGTGTCTTCCTCAATTTCTTTCATGAGTATTATATAGTTTTCTGATTACAGGTCCTTTGTCTCTTTGGTTAGATTTATTCCTAGGTATCTTATGGTTTTGGGTGCAATTGTAAATGGGATCGACTCCTTAATTTGTCTTTCTTCTGTCTTGTTGTTGGTGTATAGGAATACCACTGACTTCTGTGCATTGATTTTATATCCTGCCATTTTACTGAATTCCTCTATGAGTTCTAGCAGTTTTGGGGTGGAGTCCTTTGGATTTTCCACATAAAGTATCATATCATCTGCAAAGAGTGAGAGTTTGACTTCTTCTTTGCCGATTTGGATGCCTTTGATTTCTTTTTGTTGTCTGATTGCTGTGGCTAGGACTTCCAATACGATGTTGAATAGCAGTGGTGATAGTGGACATACCTGCCGTGTTCCTGACCTTAGGGGGAAAGCTCTCAGTTTTTCCCCATTGAGAATGATATTCGCTGTAGGTTTTTCATAGATGGCTTTTATGATATTGAGGTATGTACCCTCTATGCCTATACTCTGAAGAGTTTTGATCAAGAAAGGATGCTGTATTTTGTCAAAAGCTTTTTCTGCATCTATTGAGAGGATCCTATGATTCTTGTTCTTTCTTTTGTTAATGTATTGTATCACATTGATTGATTTGCGGATGTTGAACCAACCTTGCAGCCCAGGGATAAATCCCACTTGGTCTTGGTGAATAATCCTTTTAATGTACTGTTGGATCCTATTGGCTAGTATTTTGCTGAGAATTTTTGCATCCATGTTCAACAGGGATATTGGTCTGTAATTCTCCTTTTTGATGGGGTCTTTGTCTGGTTTTGGGATCAAGGTAATGCTGGCCTCATAAAATGAGTTTGGAAGTTCTCCTTCCATTTCTATTTTTTGGAACAGTTTCAGAAGAATAGGTATTAATTCTTCTTGAAATGTTTGGTAGAATTCCCCTGGGAAGCCATCTGGCCCTGGGCTTTTTTTGGGGGGGATTTTTGATGACTGCTTCAATTTCCTTAGTGGTGATAGGTCTGTTCAGGTTTTCTATTTCATCCTGGTTCAGTTTTGGTAGTTGATACATCTCTAGGAATGCCTCCATTTCTTCCAGGTTATCTAATTTGCTGGCATAGAGTTGCTCATAATATGTTCTTATAATTATTTGTATTTCTTCGGTGTTGGTTGTGATCTCTCTTTCATTCATGATTTTGTTGATTTGGGTCATTTCTCTTCTCTTTTTGATAAGTCTGGCCAGGGGTTTATCGATCTTGTTAATTCTTTCAAAGAACCAGCTCCTAGTTTCGTTGATCTGTTCTACTGTTCTTTTAGTTTCTATTTCATTGATTTCTGCTCTGATCTTTAT
>NW_023270498.1:11257043-11268739 GCF_011800145.1 Mirounga leonina
TCTTTCATTCATGATTTTGTTGATTTGGGTCATTTCTCTTCTCTTTTTGATAAGTCTGGCCAGGGGTTTATCGATCTTGTTAATTCTTTCAAAGAACCAGCTCCTAGTTTCGTTGATCTGTTCTACTGTTCTTTTAGTTTCTATTTCATTGATTTCTGCTCTGATCTTTATTATTTCTCTTCTCCTGCTGGGTTTAGGCTTTATTTGCTGTTCTTTCTCCAGCTCCTTTAGGTGTAGGGTTAGGTTGTGTACTTGAGACCTTTCTTGTTTCTTGAGAAAGGCTTGTATTGCTATATACTTTCCTCTCAGGACTGCCTTTGCTGCATCCTAAAGATTTTGAATAGTTGTGTTTTCATTTTCATTGGTTTCCATGTATTTTTTTAATTCTTCTTTAATTTTCTGGTTGACCCATTCATTCTTCAGTAGGATGCTCTTTAGCCTCCATGTATTTGAGTTCTTTCCGACTTTCCTCTTGTGATTGAGTTCTAGTTTCAAAGCATTGTGGTCTGAAAATAGGCAGGGAATGATCCCAATCTTTTGGTACCGGTTGAGACCTGATTTATGACCTAGGATGTGATCTATTCTGGAGAATGTTCCATGGGCACTAGAGAAGAATGTGTATTCCGTTGCTTTGGGGTGGAATGTTCTGAATATGTCTGTGAAGTCCATTTGGTCCAGTGTGTCATTTAAAGTCTTTATTTCCTTGTTGATCTTTTGCTTAGACGATCTGTCCATTTCAGTGAGGAGGGTGTTAAAGTCCCCCACTATTATTGTATTGTTGTGGATGTGTTTCTTTGCTTTTGTTATTAATTGCCTTATATAATTGGCTGCTCCCATGTTAGGGGCATAGATATTTACAATTGTTAGATCTTCTTGTTGGATAGATCCTTTAAGTAGGATATAATGTCCTTCCTCATCTCTTATTACAGTCTTTGGTTTAAAATCGAATTTGTCTGATATAAGGATTGCCACCCCAGCTTTCTTTTGGTGTCCATTAGCATGGTAAATGGTTTTCCACCCCCTCACTTTCAATCTGGGGGTGTCTTTGGTTCTAAAATGAGTCTCTTGCAGACAGCATATCAATGGGTCTTATTTTTTAATCCAGTCTGATAGCCTGTGTCTTTTGATTGGGGCATTGAGCCCATTTACATTCAAGGTAACTATTGAAAGATAGGAATTTAGTGCCATTGTATTGCCTGTAAGGTGACTGTTACAGTATATTGTCTGTGTTCCTTTCTGGTCTATGTTGCTTTTAGGTTCTCTCTTTGCTTCGAGGACCCCTTTCAAGATTTCCTGTAGGGCTGGTTTTGCGTTTGCAAATTCCTTTAGTTTTTGTTTGTCCTGGAAGCTTTTTATCTCTCCTTCAATTTTCAATGACAGCCTAGCTGGATAGAGTATTCTTGGCTGCATACTTTTCTCATTTAGTGCTCTGAATATATCCTGCCAGTCCTTTCTGGCCTGCCAGGTCTCTGTGGATAGGTCTGTTGCCAATCTAATGTTTCTACCCTTGTAGGTTACATATCTCTTCTCCTGAGCTGCTTTCAGGATTTTCTCTTTGTCTATGAGACTTGTAAGTTTTACTATTAGATGTCGGGGTGTTGACCTATTTTTATTGATTTTGAGAGGGGTTCTCTGTGCTTCTTGGATTTTGATGCTTGTTTCCTTCCCCAAATTAGGGAAGTTCTCTGCTATAATTTGCTCCATTATACCTTCTGCCCCTCTCTCTCTTTCTTCTTCTTCTGGGATCCCAAATATTCTGATGTTGTTTTGTCTTATGGTATCGCTTATCTCTCGAATTCTGCCCTCGTGATCCAGTAGTTGTTTATCTCTCTTTTTCTCAGCTTCTTTATTTTCCATCATTTGGTCTTCTATATTACTGATTCTCTCTTCTGCCTCATTTATTCTAGCAGTTAGCACCCCCATTTTTGATTGCACCTCATTAATACCCTTTTTGATTTCTACTTGGTTGGATTTTAGTTCTTTTACTTCTCCAGAAAGGGTTTCTCTAATAACTTCCATATTTTTTTCAAGCCCAGCTAGTATCTTTAAAGTGATGATTCTGAACTCTATGTCTGACATCGTACTAATGTCCATATTGAGTAGGTCCCTGGCAGTCGGTACTACCTCTTGTTCTTTTTGTTGAGGTGATTTTTTCCGTCTTGTCATTTTGTGCAGAGGAGAAGAGATTAATGAGAGAACAAAATGCTAGCAGAGTAACAACGTCCCCAGAAAATATACTCTAAACAAATCAGAAAAGACGTGAAGCAACAGGAAAAGAAAGGGAAAGAGAGAAAAAAGAGAAAGAAAAAAAAGATAAAGATAAAAACAAAAACAAACAAAACAAAACAACAACAACAAACAAAAAAAAAACCCAGAATGTGATCAAATATGATCAGGCTGGTATATAGATCAGTGCCACACACTAGATTTGGGGTGTGTTTTGGTTTTTTAGAAGAAAGTGCCTCCCAAAATTTTAAAGAAAGAAAAACTTATATATGTACAAAAATAAGGGTTGATATGATGAAGGGATGGAATATGACTGTAAAGATGGAAATTATAAAAAATTTTATAAAAGAATTGATAAGAAGTTGTTTGAAAAAAGAAAGAAGCGGATTTAAAAAAAGAAAAAAGAAAAAAAAGGGGAGAGGATGTGATCAGGCAGGGGAATAGAAAACACCATATACTAGAGATTTAGGGTATATTTTAATCTGTTAGAAGAAACTACCTCAAAATTTTAAAGAGAGAACAACTTATATATATAAGCCAAAAATACGGGTAACTACTATGAAGGGATAGAATATGACTCTAAAAATGAAAAATAAAAATGCTTTTTTTAAAAAAGGGATTGATAAGATGTTGGTTGAAAAAGGGAAAAAGAAAAAATCAAAAAAAAAAAAAAAAGAAAAAAAGACAGTTAAAAAAAATTAACTTTGAAAGACTAAAGAATCATGGTAAAAAAGCCGTGAATTCTATGTGCAGTAGTCCCCTAGCGCTGGAGTTCTGCCGTTCTCATTGATCGGTAAACTTGGTCTTGGCCGGCTGTTCTCGCTGATCTTCTGGGGAGGGGCCTGTTGCCGTGGTTTCCAAATGTCTCTGCCGGAGGCGGAATAGCCCCGCCCTTGCCCCCTCCCGGCTAAGTCATCTGCTCGGGTTTGCTCTCCGGGGCTTTTGTTCCCTGCGAGCTTTCCGTCCAGCTTTGGAGGCGGAGAGTGAAAATGGTGGCCTCCCAATCTCCGCCCCGGAGGAGCCGAGAACTCGGGGCCCCGCTCCTCAGTGAGCCCCCAGAGAAAAGCCGTCAGTCACTCCCGGCTCCCCGGTCTCCGGCCTCACTCCGTGCTCACCCGGCCTGTGACCGCGTGTTTCTATCTCTGGCACCGACCCTGTGTGGAGTCTCCAAACCCAGCAGATCCCTGCGGTGCCCTCCCGCGCGGCCCCTCCCGGGGGAGGAAGGTGAGTCTCCCCGGATCTGCCGCTTGTTGGGTCCCTGCTGGAGGAGCAGTGGCCCGGCTGTGCCGCGGATCACGGTTTCTGGCCACCCCGAGCTGAGAGCCCGCGCCTGGGCTCCGCCTCTGCAGCCGGCTTCCCTGCCCCGATACCTGGGAGCTCTGCCGCACTCAGGCACCCCCGGTCTTTCTGTGACCCCAAGGGTCCTGAGACCACACTGTCCCGGAGGGTTCCACCCCCCGCTTAGCCACCAGAGTGATGTCCCTCGGCGGAGCGGACTTTTAAAAGTTCCGATTTTGTGCTCTGCGGCTCTATCACTTGCCAGAAGCGGCGACGGAGGCCCCTCCCCCGCCGTCTATCCTCCCGAATATATCGCCTCGGATTCACTTCTCCGCACGTCCTACCTTCCAGAAAGTGGTCGCTTTTCTGATGAGAGAGTTGTTGCTCTTCTTTTCTTCGATCTCCTGTTGGGTTTGTAGGTGTTCAGAATGGTTTGATCCCTATCCAGCTGAATTCCTGAGAGGAGACGAAATCCAGGTCTCCTACTCCTCCACCATCTTGCTCCGCCCCCGGAAAGTGGGATTTTTCTTATGATTCTTCCCCTTCTTTCCTTCCTTCTTTCCTTCCTTCCTTCTTTCCTCCCTCCCTCCCTCCTGTCCGTCCTTCTTCCTTCTTTCATGCCTGCCTTCCTTCCTTCCCTCCTTCCTTCCTTCCTTCCTTCCTTCCTTCCTTCCTTCCTTCCTTCCTTCTGTCATACAAGAGGTCTGGGTTCATCCTCCAATAGGAAAGAGGCAGAACAGAGGAGGTGGTTGATGTTACGGCGAACAGAACAAACATCCAAACTGACTGGATCATTGGACAGACGCCTGCCCTTCTGGGAAAAAAGGGATAGGGATGAGAATGAGGGCAGGTTTAGACAGATGTGTGGAATGGAATTTACTGGGGACAAAACTGAAGTGGGAAATTATTTTGATCTTGTTGGGGAAACTAACTTTTAAAGATTTTATTTATTTATTTATTTATTTATTTATTTATTTATTTATTTAAGAGAGAGTGCAGGGGAGGGGCAGAGGGAGAGGGAGAGGCAGAGAATCTCAAGCAGACTCTAGGCAGACTCCAGGGCTCGATCTCACCACCCTGGGATTCAGGACCCTGAGATCATGACCTGAGCCGAAACTAAGAGTCGGAGACTTGACTGACTGAGCCACCCAGGCGCCCCCAGGGAAACTAATTTTTAAACCCACCTTGGGTAGCTCAGTCTGTTAAGCATCTGCCTTCCACTCAGGTCATGATTCCAGGGTCCTGGGATTGAGCCCCACATCGGGGTCCCTGCTCAGTGGGAAGCCTGCTTCTCCCTCTCCCACTCCCCCTGCTTGTGTTCCCTCTCTCGCTATGTCTCTGTCAAATAAATAAATAAAATCTTTAAAAAAAAAAAAAACCCACCTTTGGCAGGTATGGATAGTTGGGAGGGGAGGGGACGGGAAGAGGCACCCTTGGACTCACACAGGGCCCAGAGCTGCTCTGCTCTAGGGAAACAGGAGAGGGGGCCAGGGAGGGGCTGCAGTGGGCTCTGCGCTATGGGCCCCAGCTTCTTCCCACTCCCCAGGAGGCGGACTTCATCCCTGCCCTGCAGGCAGAGCATGCCTAGGGTAATGATGCCCAGGACTCATAGGGTTTCATCACTGGCTCTTCACCAAGTAAGCAAGGAACTTTACGTGGAACCCCCGGTCAATGGTGCATAGGGGTTAACTATTTTTCATGTTATAGGACTGTTCTAATAAAGTATCCACTTCCCCACTCCTGCCTGGGCTTGCTGCCTGCCAGAGGTCTGTAGGCCCAGCTCACACCACTGTGTTGCTTCTGGTGTCCCCTCTGCTTGAGCCTGCCCAGGCCCCAGCTGAGTGAGCAGCGGGAAATGGCCTGGCAGGCTGGAGGGTGCACCATCAGCGGGGCCTGCCTCACCGGAGGGCCTCCTGGGGGACCAGGGCCTGCTGCATGACCACGCTGGGGGAGGGCAGGGTGCGTGGACTGGCTCTGCTCTTCCCACAAGGCTCTGTCTAATTAGCATGTTTGCTCAAGCTCCATCTAGAAGATCCCCTGGTCACTCCAGTTAGAGGCAGCTAGAACCCTATCCTGTCCCTGATTTTGAGAAAGGTCTAGCCTTGAAATGTGGGCCTCTGCTACCAGGGGTGAGAGAGATATTGCGGGAATCACCTCCCTCCTAGCTCTGCATGCTCAGACCATTGAAGGAAACCCTCAGATGGGCGTTGGTGGTATTTAGGACCCAAGGCGTCACTCCCGGTGTTCTGCAAATGCCCTCAGCCACTGGAGATCTCCTGAGATGGAAGTCTGCCTTCTCTGAGGGCAGCTGAAGGGGATGCAGGAAGAGAACTCAGTGGTCCACTCCTTTGCTCAGCCGACCCTCCAGGACCTCCACTCCTGCAGGGGCCTCCCAGGGGAAGGCCTACCCGCACTGAGCAGCCAGCAACCTGGTGTGGTTTGAATTCTGCGGGTCTGAGGATCCCTGTTGTCCCCCTGTGGCTGTGAAGCCTCCCAGGCTCTGAAGTTCTAAGTGCTAGGGCCCCACGTGACCCCCTGCTCAGAAGCTGGGCTGCAGATCCTCGAGCTGGGGGCCCTCGGGGCTTGCAAGAGCCAAACGCACTGCGGAGGTGTGATTCACTGAGCTCCCAGAGAGAAGGGAGGCAGCCAGCTGGAAGAGGCTCACTGAACAGCCGGGCCAAGGAATTCCATCACTGTTTGGAGGGAGACAAGCAGCTAGCTACCACCCTTCTCCTCCCTTGCTGAGAAACAGAGGTGGATGTGAGCCAGGGCTCCGGGGAAGAAGGGGAAGGACCCGAGTCACGTCCCTGACCACCAAGATTATAAGGGGTCTGCGGCCATGTCCCCAGGGAGTCCAGGCCAGAAACACTTGTGTTTTCATTGGAGGGTGATTCTGACACCCCTACATTTACCCAAAACATACCTAGATGCATTTGCCCAGAGGCAATTTTTAATAGGCTGCAAGCTTGGTAGGCAAGAAAAATCACATCGGCTCACAGATGAACAGAGAAGTCCAGCGTCACAGCTCAAGGATCGTCCACGAGCTCCTGAAGAAGAGACAATGTCCCCCTGGACCAATCTCGGGCTCTCTGGCCGGCTGTTTACAGAGCCATTGCATCCATCCAGCGGCGACCCGGCTGTTCTCCAGAAAGTGGTTTCTCTGTGACCCCAGGCCTCTGGACGCCTCCCATTCGACCTACATCCTTCCAAAGATGAAGTCATGAAACATCATGATAAATACTCCCCCTGAAGTTCACGCAAAGAACAAAAGCCACAGTTCCCATGGAGGCTCCCTCCCCCTTCTCCTTGAGCTTGGATAAATGTGTCACGTGAGCAGAGATAACCGGAAACCTGTGATGCTCCCTCACCCACCTCTGCTCCTCTACTTGCGTCTCAAGGCAGTTGGGAGAACAGAACAAGGTTCTGTTGTCCTACGAGACAGAAGGGCAAGGAATAACCCTTCTGTGTGTCACCTTGAGCTCCAGTGTCTTCCTTTGCTGGTGTAGTTCGAGATGATTGGGTGTCACTTCCCACTGTTCTGACTGAGCCCCCCACAGCTTCCAACATGGCGGTGATCCAGCTTGTTTGAAATGCCTTCTGAAGCTATTGTAAATCAAGTGGATTTAATAGTCAGCCAAAAGGAAGGTTTTCGAAAATAAGCCGATTTTAATCCATCCTTGCCGGCCATGTGCCCTAGAATTCCAGCTTCATTCAGACCTAAGAGTTCCTTTCAAAGAAGGATCATGAAGTGGGTGAAGGGAAGGGATGTTCCGACACCATCCCCAGCTGGTGTCCTGCGATTGGGTTCTGGCCCTCTCCACCTGGATGGAGGTGCCCGCGCAGGTCTCATGGGTGAAGGGCTCCGTCTTCCACAAGACTGCTCCCACTTCCGAAGCCAGCCACAAGGTCGGGGGTCCCCAGGCCACCTGCACTCTGACTATAAATTCGGGGGTTCCCATGACCTCTCAGGTCAATCATTTTCCAGAATGACTCACAAATATTTATATTTGTTTTATTATGAAGGATGCAACTCCACATCCAGCCACATGAATGCATGCATAGGGCAAAGTCTGGGAGGTGCTTGACCTCAGAGCTTCTCTGCCCTACCTTGTGCGGTCAGGGTCTGTCACCTTCGGGGCACATCAGTGCGTTCACCAACTGGGAGTCTCACTGAATCTCAGCGCCCAGAGGTTTTATCAAGGTCTCATTATGAAGGCATAATTGATAAAATCACTGGCCACGTGATTGACCTCAATCTCCAGCACGCCCCTCCCAGAAGTCAGGCTGGCTCAAGATTGCAAACTCTTTTCTTTTTTAAAGATTTTATTTATTTCCTTGAGAGAGAAAGACAGAGATAGCGAGAGAGAGCACAGGGGAGGAGGAGAGGGGGAAAGAGACTCCCTGCTGAGCAGGGAGCCTGACCGAAGCTCTGGCTCCATCCCAGGACCCTGAGATCATGACCTGAGCTGAAGGCAGACGCTTAACCGACTGAGCCACCCAAGGCACCCCAAGATTGTAAGCTTCTAATCACAGGGTTAGTTCACCCAGTGATGAGCCCCCATCCTGAATCTATCTAGGGACCCACCTTGGTCACCTCATTAACATAAACTCAGGTGTGATCCAAGAACCTCATGCATAACAAAAGCACTGCTCTCATTGGGGAAATGCCAAAGGGATTTAAATCTCCCCAAATTCTTTATTATGCGACAGGGGGCTTCTCCTTGGAAACATCCAGAACACAGAAAGAATGGGTGAGAATAAGCTGTGCCTGGAGCTGAGGTCCCTGCTCCCCGGAGAGCAGCTGACCCCAGCTGCATCAGGATAGAGTGCCAGCTAGATGTGCAGCTTACTTACACCTCTGAGCCTCAATGTTCCCATCTGCAAAAGGGCCTCAATTATAGTGTCTCCCCCAGAGTGGCTGTGGGGAGGGCTTGAGAGGCTGGAGAGAAAATGCCGAGCATGTGTGGTGCCCAGCAAAGGCTCCATGAAAGTTTATTGTTGCTGTTCCTTCTTTTCCCTCACCTAGTCACTGATTCCACACAACAGGTGCTAGAAAGGAGGCCCACAGCGCACAGGAAGACAGAGGGCTGCTGGGAGGCAGAGGCCCTCACAAAGGGATGCATTCAGGCCCTCACTCTTCAGCCAGGGCCTGCTAGTCGGTTCTTGACTCAATGCCGACAGACGGACTTATGCACCGGGGTCGGTGGTCTCAGAGGCCCCTTCCTGCAGACCTGGAGACAGAAGAATCAAAAAGGCCAAGGAACAGATACTAAAGCCACTTTGTCCAAGGTATAATAGGTCCCCAATAGACAATGATGCTAGAATGTAGACTTCTTAGTTCTGGAAGAGCAAAAGAGTGCAGTGATTTTTTAAAAAGACATTTTATTATCATGTACACACACCCACAAATGTATTGCACAATCCAGACGCGTGCTGCTACCCTTTCAGCCTCCGCTCCCCCAGGGCGCCCCCTCCCCCCAGGGCTCCCCCAATGCTCCCCACCAGGGCATGCCCCCCACGGCTCCCCCCACGGCTCTCCCCCACCCCCAGGGATCCCCCATGGCTCTCCCACAACCCTCCCCCCATGGCTCCCTCCAGCCCCCAGGGCGTCCTTCCACAGGCTCCCCCCAACGGCTCCCCCTCCCCCACCAGGGCACCCCCCAACACTCTCCCCCACTGCTCCCCCCTCCTCCCAGGGCGCCCCCCAACAGCTCCCCCCGCCACGGCACTTCGGTGGCATCCACACATTCTTCTCTTGCGTGAGATTTGGGCTCAGAAATCATCCTTGAGGCTGCACAGACCCCTTGTTCCAACTTCACCTTGGTTATTTCACTACAGTAGCTTTGAAAGCCAACGATCATTTCTTAATGATTATTTTATCACACATTTTGTTCTTTGGATGCTTCGGGTATTTAGATTTTGAGATAAACGATCTTCTATAGAATTCCAGATTACGACTCAGTGGTGACCGGAAACAGTTCTATGCAAAGACAGCCACCCCTAATCTTTTGATGTGCTTACTCCCCATTTTTGTGGTGATGAATTTTTTTTCAAATAACCCTTATTTTCTTATTATAAAATGAATACATACTCCTTGTGGAAAATAGAACACAAAAAACCCATCAGAATCGAAAAATGGTCACCTGTCATTCAACCACCCAGAAATAACTGCTGTTAACAATTTGTGATCTAGTTCTGGGTCTTTCACACATAACATTTAATGGTGAGCATTTTTCCATGTCCTTCAAGGTTCTTGATTATTTTTTTAAAGTGGGCTCCATGCCCAGCACGGAGCCCAACGCAGGGCTTGAACTCAAGACCTTGAGATCAAGACCTGAGATGAGATCAAGGATCAGATGCTTAACTGACTGAGCCACCCATGCACCTCCCCCCCCTTCAAAGTTCTTTAAAAAATAAAAACCAAACACGGGGCTGTGGGGGAGGAGATGGAAAGACCACTGATCGAGGATCAGGAGATCAGACCACATATCCATGGCCAGGTCTTCCTGCCTCAGAGCCCCAGCCCCCTGCCATGCTCTTTCTTTCCTGGAGCTTGTGTATCGGCAACATTGTGATGATTTTCACACACAGGGTAAGGAAGATACAGAGGAGGGCGGGCAGAGCCGCCGAGTGCATGCTGGGTCCAGGAAAAATAGGTGATGACGGACACAAGTCATGAATGAAGCACAAGTGTGGAAGATGAGGTCAAAAGAGCAAAGGCTCAGGGACCCCTCAAACTCTCCGGCCTGCTGCAGCCACATAGTCCACGTAGATCCCAGGAGGCAGACGGGGACAGTTCAGATGATGAACGGCCTGGGAAGACAAGATGGGCAATCCAGGCCTTTTACCCTTAGCCCAGATCCGACAGCAGGCAAGGGCTGGAGAAAGCGAACCAGGCTTCCTGTGCACCTGCGGTTCAACCTCCGCTTCCTGGAGCAGGCCTCCCATGCACGTGCTTGCCGTGCAGGTGTTAGCTGCCCCAGGTATCAGCAGGGACGGCTGGCTGTCAGGTGGTTGGAGGTGACCCAATCCACCCAGACGGTGGGGCTCCCTGGAATGGGCTGGTTCGTGCCCGTTCCAAGAGGAGCGCAACCACTGACTACTGGGAGGTGGGGGCACTTCTTTTTATGCTCAAGTTCTCGCCGGTGCTCCCTGCGTCTCTGTTCTTCTCCGTGGGTGGCCCTCTCCCTCCACCTGGGGTGGTGGGGCCCTGGGGGCTGCCGGCAAGGCCACCAGTAACCATCGATTCTTGGCCACGGCATGCTGGGGCCTCCAACCTCAGGCAGGTTCCTGGAGCAGCCAAGACTTTGCAGGCATCGAGTGGTAGATCTGTGGGGCTGCTGCTGGGGGTGCATCATGAGGGGCAAGCATCATCTCTCAGACAGAACTGGAGCTGAGCTTGAGTGTTGCCGTGAGTGCTCTCTCTCCGTCCTCCTTTTCTGCTGCTCTTCTCTTCATGCCTCTTTCCCAGCAGACTGGCTCTGCATGGTGTGGCAGGTGGTGGCCCACATCCCCCAGGCTCTTAGATCAGAGTGACTGTCACCTGAACAGACGGATTTTTTTCTCAGTCACAGCTCCAGCATTCCTGGAGAGGGTGTAGGAATGGCTCAGCCAGGTTAGAGGCTGTGCTCATCTCAGCCAAGGGTGGAGGATGGACTCATCAGAGGCTGGAGAGCCCTCCCTGTGCATGGGCCTTGGGGAGGGGGGTGGCTCTCTGGGGGCTGCACACCCATGTCAGGCCGCAGCCTAGAAGCGGAAGGGAAATGGGGCCCCTCTGAAGGAGGGTGCTCTCTGGAAATGAGAGGAAACACCTTGAACCCCAGCTCTTCCTTCGGGTTCCGATGGGACACCGATCCCATGGATCTTGCTTCATTTGGGGGCAGTCGTCATGATGGCCCCTGTCTGATCCTTCTTAGTATGTTTTCATCCTTCATTCTCCAGAGCTTTCTTGTCTCCCATCACACGGTCCTGAGATACGGTGTTTACTTAGAAACCTCACCAAACCACTGGGGTCCGGCTGCATTTCTTGGTGCTTTTGGAGTGACCAAGCCTGAGTCCCCGACTGCGGGGATCCAGTGAAGTAGGGTAATAGCTACTGTATTCACACAGCCAGTCACAGACCTGCTACAGACCCAGCAACAAACCTAGCCACAGACCTGCTACAGACCCGCTACAGACCCGGCCACAGACCC
>NW_023270498.1:11268749-11336008 GCF_011800145.1 Mirounga leonina
GGCCACAGACCTGCTACAGACCCGGCCACAGACCTGCTACAGACCTAGCCACAGACCCGCTACATACCTGGCCACAGACCCACTACAGACCTGCTACAGACCTGGCCACAGACCTGCTGCAGACCCAGCCACAGACCTGGCCACAGAGCTGGCCACAGACCCGGGTTGTATTTTGCCACGAGGGCTCACAACAGCCCTGTCCTCTGTACCACCATGAAACAGAGAGAGGTAAGCTACCCGCCTGCAACCACTCAGCAGCCCTCAAACGACACGTGCCAGAACTTGGATTCAACCCCGGTCTCCACACTTCCTGTTTAGAGACTCGAAACATGGTCACCGGGGATCACCGAGGAGCATGGTGGTGGCCACCCCTGCTGAGCTTGGGGCAGGGAGTGTGTTCATCTGCACAGAGGTGGTCATTTATGGTCCCCCTCCCACTGGTGTTAGCTGGATGACCTGGGGCAAGTCGATACGGCTGTGCCTCAGTGTCCCCATCTGTAGAACAAGACAATGGGAGACAGGTTACTGCATCAGTGGGAGAGATGAGCTAATTCTTGGGCAGCGCTGGGGGCACCAGGCCGACAGCACAAGTTACATACAGTTCAGGCTCCAGGGAAGGGGCCAGGGACATGAGTGAAATGTTGGGACAATGTCTTTTCAGGGGATGACAAGGTGGCCGAGAAAGGCACAGGAGATGGCATGAGATGGGAAGGTGGAGCCCCATGGGTGGGGGTTGGAAGGAGACAAGGTAGGCTGGAGAAAGGGGTGGGCAGACTGGGTTGATAGGAGCAAAGACTCAGGCTAAGTTTACAAGGCCCTGACACCCACTGAAGGAATTTGGGCTTGGCCACGAGGACCAGAACCTGGGGTGGGGGCGGACAGCAGGTGACCTGGGTGTTGTGCTTTTGGAGAGCAGTTTAGACTGAAAGCGAGAAGGCCAAAGCAAGTCAGCGATGCCCAGTGAGAAGGGAAGCCCATATGCTACGAGAACAGGCCTGGCCTTATGGAGTTTAGGGTCCAAAGGCAGGTCCGTTGCACAATGTAGGCAAGAAAAAAATTTCTGACCCTCAGTTCCTAACTCTATGTCCTCAAGTCTACAAGAGAAGGGAAGGCGAGGTGTATTTCCAGAACACTCAGCCAGCAGACCCAGGTTCCGACTGCCACTTCTCTCCCTCCCTACACACTCCCCTCAGCACACATTTGGAGGCCTTGAGGGGAACCGCCAGGCTGGGCAGCATTTAGTAGTGGCTTCTCAGGGGGCAGAACTGAACTGTGCCAGCCTCCTCCCGGGCTGTACTGCCACCCTGTGGTGGACGCGGGAATTCCACCTACTCCCTTCCCTGGTTCAGAGCCACCCAAGTCCGGGTCCACATCTGCCCTCCCGGCTGATGGGGAAAGCACCAGTGGACCCAACACATGGAACTGTTTCCCTTGTAGAAGTGTAATATAGGGATGGGGTATTAGGTAAAAAGTGGTATCCCAGGGGCTCCTGGGTGGCTCAGTCGTTAAGCGTCTGCCTTTGGCTCGGGTCCTGGGATCGAGCCCCGCATCGGGATCCCTGCTCAGCGGAGAGCCTGCTTCTCCCTCTCCCACTCCCTCTGCTTGTGTTCCCTCTCTCACTGTCTCTCTGTCTCTATCAAATAAATAAAATCTTTAAAAAAAGTGGTATCCTGGGAGATCAGTTCAAATGTGCTTGGTATTCTAAATTTTCCAATCCGTATGAACTTAATTGGACAAACATCTCTGCTGCTGCTGACTTCCCTTCGTCTGAACCTTTCATCTGATACTGTCTTCATTTTCTACTGAATAGAAACAGGGGGAGTCCTTGGGCTGCCTGGGACGGAGAAGCGTGTGAGTGCTAGCCCTAGCCCTCCAGTGACCATACCTGCGTACCGCCTGGACAGTGCCATCCAGCTCTGAACCAGGACAGCCCTCAGACTCCCCGCATCCCTGGAGGGAGCAGATCTGGCTTACCCTAGAGCCTCCTTGTGTACCTCCAATTTCCTTTCTCTTTGTAAAGCTGTGCCTCCTTTTATTTTGGAAGACACAAACAGGACACCTTCCGTCAACCCCTCCGTGAGACGGGGATGAGAGTAGGTGGTCAGAGCCATGAATTACAATAGGACGAGGATGAACTTTGAGTTGTGTGTCCTGGAGGAGCAGTGGGCTCTGTCCAGGTTATTCAAACTTCGGTGAGCCTCTGATTCCTCATCTGTAAAATGGGGGCGATCTCTACCTAGTAGAGGGGTTGTAAGGATCACATGAGGTGTTTGCTCTTTATGCCACTCACCCCAGGCCACCTAGCAAGGTTCTTTCCCTCCCTTACTCCTTTGAGTGTTTAAACTTAATTGGGTTGTGATCCTTATATGCAAGTCCAGATAATCTTCTCCAACATGGATATAGGACATGTCTCTGCAACCAGAAGGATGTAACCCTGCCCTCCAAAAGGGGAGGGGCAGGTCACGGTGATGACCACGTGTGCCCCCTAGGAAGCCCAGGGACAGGGGAAACTCGCAGACTTGAAGAGCAGACGGTAAAAGAGATCAACAAGTGCCCAAGGCTCCCTAACTGGTCTGGACAGAGCTCAGCCAGATGCTCAGCCAGATGCTCAGCCAGCGCTAGGGCAGAACTCACACATCTGGGGCTTCATGGACTGCCTCCCTGACAAGAGCAGGGCAGGCCAGAGGGTTACAGACCCAGAGGCTGGGTGTGCAGGGGGAGTGGGATCCCTGTATGAGAGGGAAGGGGGGTTTCTAGGTGACCCAGCAGGAGTCCAGGAAGGGAGGTGAGAGTGAGCACAAGGTCATGGGCAGTCTGGGTGAAAGGGAAGCTGCCAGACACAGGGCGGTGGGGGGAGGGGAGCCAGCTGGGGGCTGGGGGAAGAGAGGAGGGCATCAGGGGCAAATGTCCAAGAGGTCAGGGAATTGGAACTCCTGTGAGTGGGCATTTCCGCTCGTAGTTCATCTCTGATGGTCTCGATACGTTTCTCCAAACAGAGATTATGTACTTGTGGGTGAAAGGGAGGAGAGAGACGAAAGGAACGCAGTGGTGTCCCAGACAGGACTCGGTGCCCTCGGGGACGGAGGCCAGGCATCCCTTGCCCACTGATGGCTAACGATCTATGGTTCTTTGATTCTAAACGTTCCAGCAGTCATCCGGCAGCCAAGGCCACCGCTCAAACTGCGGCCGTTGGGGGCGTTTTTGTCACGAAGTTCAGTTTTATCACTTAGGAAGTCCTATGGAGACAGGCGAGGTTTGCTCCCCCTGCTTTCTTGGGGAAAAGTGCTTTGAGGCTGTGACGCTGGGGGCCGGGTGAGAAACGGCGGTCACACACTGCCCCCTGGTGACCGCGGCGGTTGTTGCACTGCGGCTGCCCGCCAAGGCCCGGAAGAGCGGCTGGGCAGCGGGGCTGCCTCCTTACCTAACCAGCCTCCGTCCCGGTATTTTGCGTTTCTTAGAAGTGATCGTCCCAACAGTCAACGGCGAGGACCAGTTTTGGTGCTTACCAACCTGTTTGCGCAGGTGTAGGCCATACAACCCCACAGAGGGGGAAATGCAGAAAAAGTGTGGAAGTGGGGTCTGCACGTCCCCTTCCGCGGCAGCCCGCCTGGGAGCGGGTTTGCGTGATGGATAAAAGGCGCCCGCTTTGCAGACCGATTGGGATTCAAATATGGAGCTGCCACGTAGTAGCTAGGTGACCTAGAGGGTGGGCAAGGCACTTAATCTGGCTACCCCTTCTTTATTCAGTCAACTGAGGTCTGAGTTCAGGTGCCACTGTGCTAGGAAGCCCGAGTTAGCAAAGAAGTGGATTCTAACCTCGGGGAGGTTATTACAGGTGGTGGAGCGCTTAGACCAATGGAGAGCATTCTCAGTAATGCGCCATACCCTTCAGGGAAGGGCGTCTTGGGGACCCTGTTATGTGAGGACTGGGGACTGTGGTACCTGAACGTTACTGAGATAACACGAATAAAGCATTTAGTGTGGTGTCTGGCGCACAAGAAGCAAAACGTGATAGTTATCAGGGCTCCAAAGGGATCTTACGGGGGGCGGGGGGCAGCAGGAGGTGTGGGGAAGGGTGGCCCCAGTGGTCCGTGGGAGGGATTGTCTAGACCAGCACCATTCACAGAAATAGACCGTGACCCTCATGAGGAAAGTTTTTTAAAAGTGAAATTAATTTTATAATGGTTTTATGTAACCCTATGTATCCAAAATATTGTCAGTTCAGCATGTAGTCAATGTGGTCCCGTGTCTACACCACATTTGCTGCATAGCTGGTTTGGACCCGCCCCATTTCAAACTCTTGATAGCCTTGTGGCTGGTGCCTTCCGTGTTGGACAGCGCCGCGCCGGATTGCATTGCCCTCGGGCATGGGAGGGGACGAGACGCTGACCTGGTTCCCGGCCCTGTGACTGAGCTGGAACTGCTGTGGCCTCATTTTATCCAGGAGACGCGAAATCAGTGCTTGTCAAGGGCTGGCTCAGAGATCATCCACACAGAACCTCCTGGGCTACTGTGTAAGCATAAAATCAGATTCCTGGGTCCGGTCCCATCTGAATGTCTGGCAGCCAGAAATGTGCAATCTCAATAGGCCTCTCAAGTAATTGGGGGTCCAGCCTCCCCTCTCCTTTCCAATGCAGAAAATGTATTGCTTTGAAGTATAAGACGATATATTTTCTCATGCTTCTCCTTTTGGGTTAAGTATCTGAAACAAGGACAGACTATTAGAATTATGGAGGTGGTCATGACTTGGCTGCCAGGTTCCCCATTCTTCTTAAATAACCTTCACCTGGACTTTAAACTTGCCCATGTTCAATCACTTCCCTTCATATTAGGCACTCGCTCCCGCCCTTGGACTTGGTCGAGGCACACATAGTAAATTTTACAAAGTACCTGGGGAGGCTAAGCTTGTGTCCACCAATGTCCCAATTCTGTGCCCCCAAGATGTTCCCTCATTCTGCACTGATTCTCCCACCTGGAGGAGCCAGAGGGGGGCAATTTCTACTTACCTAGTCCCCTTTCTGATTTCTCTCTCTTCTCTCCCGTCTGTTGAACTTCCTGCCATAAAAGCTTCTGGGTATGGAGGCAGAAAAGAAGGAGATAGGTTAGTACTATTAAGGTAAAGTTGATCGAAATCAAAATAGTTCATATTTTAAAAATAATAGCTTTACATTCGGGTTTAGTATATACTTTGATAGTATATACTAAACTATTTACTCTACAAAGGACAATAAGTGTATTGTCTTACCTATTTCTCCCCGCACCCTGAGAGATAGCTATTCTGTTCCATTTTACAAATGAGGAAATTAAAATTCAGAGAGGTTTAGTAGCATGTTTAAGATTACGCAGCGAAGACACTTAGCTTGAGGTGCCCGGATGACTCAGTTGCTTAAACATCCGACTCTTGATTTCAGCTCAGGTCATGATCTCAGGGTCGTGAGATAAAGCCCCACATCAGGCTCCATGCTCACTGGGGAGTCTGCTTGAGATTCTTTCTCTCTCCCTCTAGCCCTCCCCCCCCACTCTCTCTCTCTCTCAAATAAATAAATACATCTTAAAAAGAAAAGGATTACACAGAAAGTTAGTAGACACAGCATTTGAGCCCATGAAGATGGGAGACAAAAGAGCGATGAGCCAAGTCACGAACGGATGTCCTATTCCATCCCCCTTTGAAGTCACATGTGGCTTAACATACATATTTTCCTTTTTCTGAACTTCACTTTCTTTCCTTGAAAATTTGATAGTTGAACTAAGTGGACTTGATAATCCCTTTTTTAAAAAATATTAATTTACCCACTTATAGGTCACTTTTCTGGGAAAACAGACCAAGACCCTGAGCTTTTCGTACAACATACATATTGGGGAGCACTCTTGAACAAAGCCTGTAAAGGAGGAGAGAAGCAGGATGGGGCAGAGGGAGAAGCGGAACTGCATCACGGTTTCAACAGGGGGCGCTGCTACAGCCCTGAGAACTGTCCACCTGAGGCAAGGGAGTCAAGCCTGTGTGTCTTCACAAAGACTGGTCATTGGATGCAGGCTACCCCCGAGGAGGGGGCATAGCCTTAGGAGAGCAATTTCCTTTGGCTGAGGGCAATTCAGGAAAGGGACTCATCTGGAACCATCACTAGTCCCTGTCCCCATTGCCCCCACACTCCCAGCAGCTGAAGGAATGGGTGCCTGCAGCCAGAAGAGGGGTCTTGGTGGTACACCATGAAATCTCCTACTGTCTTTCCCTTGTGCTGTTCAGACTCATTCACTCCATCTACTGAGTTCACTCTGACATCGAAACAGATACTCTAGTGTTGTGGCTGGTCCCCTTTCCTGAGGAAACTTATAGGAAGAAAGCCAGCAGAAGGAATCATGTCCACCACCACCATGGCCTTCAGCTCCAAGATGTACTCACCATCTCCTTCCTCTATTCCTTACTATTACTTATTCTTGTTGCCTCTCATCCTTCCTTAGCACCCCTGCGGGTGGCTTACTGGTGTGTGACCTCTGTCCCTGAGGGATCTGAGCCCTAGTACATGACATTCTCAATTCATGGCTGCTACACTTGCCTATTTCTTGTCAAATTTGGGCTGGAGAGTACCAAGGGATGCTTTACTGGATCACCTGAGGGCCAAATCTCTTTCTTGCCTTCGTTGTATGACAGCAGCTGTAGCTCCTCCCAAAGGTCAGGTCAGTGACACCTGCAAAGCCTGGTGATTCCTTCCTCAACTGCTGGACCCCGAACTCAAGGACCTCCAAAGTTACCAGGCTTCAGACATAGCTTAAAGTCTAATGGGACCCTTGCAATATTCCTCATGACTCCCCCTCTGGGAATCAGCGCCTTTCCTTATATTGACCCTGGGATTTCAGGAATGGGAAGGACAGATTTCCCAAGTAGATCTTTGGAAATAATGGTAAGCAAGATCATGCCTATTTCAACCTCCTGGTTCTTGGACTCTGTATATTCTGCTTGTCGGGGTCAGAACATCATATATGATTTAGGGCTATACTGAATCTGGAGGATGGTGTCCCATCTCATGGAGCTTCATCTCCAAGACGGTGCTGCAACAGGTCATTCCATTGCTCTGTCAGGCTGGCAGCTTCTGGTGGTGTGATATGTCAAAGAACCAGTGGATTCCGTGGGCATGTGACTTCCTGACACAGCTGCTTTGTCACACCTCCTCGGTCTGAAGCAGTTAAGTGGAATCCAATACAAGTGGATCATATACTCCACAAGTCTTTGGATAATGGTGCTGGCAGAGAGCCTGCAGGCAAGAAAAACAAACTTGTACCCAGAATATCTATTTCTTTCAGTCAAAATGAATCTCTACCCCTTCAAGGGTGGAAATGGCCCAGTGTAATCGACTTGCCACTAAGTAGGCATTTGGTCACCTGAGAAATGGTGCCATATGCTTTGGCTCAGCATTGGTATCCACTGATGTTTTATCAAAAGTAATGCAGGAACAGTAGCTAGTTAGCACTGGTGAGTGGGAACCTAGCTGTGAGACCCATGCACAGCTACTCGGAATATACTGGTCATGTGCTTATTGCACCAGATTTGAGGTGGCCAGTACCAGAGGCTGGCTGTTGTCAATTCCTAGGGTCATTCTGTCTCCTTCATTGTTTACTGGCTCTTCAGTGGTGGTTGCTCACAGGTGGGCATTGACACGTGATACAGAATCATCACGTGTTGTGCCCGCTCTACAGGCTTAGCCACATGCCTCTTCCATAGACCCTCTTATTCCTGATCTTCCAAGGCTTCTCTTTCCAGGGCCATGACCCATGGCCAAGACTCTTACTACTGCCCACAAGTCCATATATATTCTCACTTCAGATCGATTTTCATACGGCATGAATGACCATGTGCACCACCCAAGCTCTGCCCATGAGGAAGATTTAGCCTTATCACTGACTTTCTGAACCACCACCTAAGTTGGCTGTATCTTAGGACAGCCCATTCCAGTTGGCACTCACGTACTCAGCCAACTCATTTGTAAACCAAATCTGGCCTGTTTCCTCCTCTGTCAGTCAGTCAAGAGCTGAGGGAGAGATTCCAGTATAACAGTGGTGGTGACATGATGGTCACATACTCATGCATTTAATTTGTGCCCTCCATCCCTGTTTGTACTGATCGTAGATGTACCACATCTAATTTAAAATTATGGCCAGATTGGTCTAACGGAATCCAGCTCATGATGGGTAGTTCTGGCTGCATGGTTGGTCACTTGATGTCCTATGGTCCAGCCCTCTGTGAAATCTCAGCAACAGGAGCCATTGCTCCTAAGATGGCCTCGCTCCAGAACCTTAGGAATGTCCATTGTGAGTGTCCTATCTGGGCTGGCCAAAAACTCTATGTGATGTCTTTCCCACCACAGATTCCACTAAAACCATAGGGTCTTTGATGTCATGTGGCCCGTGTGGACAGACTGCCTGCATGGCAGCCTGAATCTGTTACAGAGTCCTGATCTGCTCTTGGCCCCACTCCAAGAACGAAGTGATGCTCTCCAGAATTGTTACATATATGAACCAAAGATGGCCTCTGCGTGTGAGCCCCTGGATTCTTTGCTTTTCACAGCAAGCTGAGACCAATTAGCTCACAAGCCCACTGGCATCGAACCCAAAGTTTTACATATCCAATTGTATTAAGATAACTCAAACAATTTTAGCCATGTAGAGCCTGCCTGCTTTGCACCGCCTGCCAAACTACACCCAACATCTGACAGCACAGATAAGCCCTGGGGCTGTAAAAACCCTACGCCAGGCTGTTCTTTGGAGCTGTCTGACCCAGAGGCTCCCCGCTGTATTGCTGAGCAACATCAGCTGGACTCACAAATCTCTCCCCCTGGGGCTCCCTCACCCTCCTCCTTTCTGCCCATAGAACATGGTTGGCTGGTAGATTTTCTGACCTTATATAGTTTATCTACTCTCTAGCAAGCTCACTTCTCTGGGCATTGTGATCCCCTTCTCCACCACGTGACACCGAAGGTTCTGGCATCTCTGCCCTGGTTAGTGTGTCCAAGCTCCCAAGAGCTAAACCAGCAGCATGTCAGCACTACCTGCTGGAGCCTTGCCCTCACATTAAATCTTATATCACAGGAGAGGGCTTTCAGATGCACGGGCTCATCCTATCCCTTCTTACTCCCCAAGATCCTGACCCACACATCCCTCCCTTCTTCCTGCTAGTCCACATTGGTTAGATCCTATTGCTCCTTAGAGCTGGTCCCGTTATCCATGACTGTATAACAAACTGTTCCAAATGCGATAGAGTGAAGCAACAGTCTTCCACAGTTACGATCTCTTCACAGTTCTAGGGGGTGACTGGGATTAGCCAAGCAGGTCTCACTCTGTGCTTAGAGACAGACACTGGCTGGACTGAAGTCATTGGGTCCTACACTATCCCATTTATAGGAAACGGCCAGAATCAGAAAATAAAGGGGACAGAAAATGAGTTAGCGGTTGCTTAGAGCGGGTGGGAGGGGTGGCGTGGGGGCACTGGGGGTGACGGGTAGGGGTGCAGGATTTCTTTTTGACGTGATGAAGATGTTCAAAAATTGATTGTTTTGATGGCTGCAAACTGAATCTACTAAAGCCACTGAATGATATCCTTTAAAAAGGTGAATTGAATGGTATGTGAATTATATCTTAATGAAGCTGTTGCAAAAACAGTAAAAAGAAAGCAGGGTCAATTCTATGATGGGGTATCTAAATAAATCTTGTCTACATACCAAAAAAAAAAAAAAATCTTGTCTACAGAGAGGGAAGACATAGAGCAAGGATAACGCCGTAATTGGTAATGAAATGTGTGGTAAAGTCACTCATATTTGCCAAGAAGGTGGTGTGTAGTGTTTTCTCCTAGTGACCTTGTTTTTGTCTGTGCTTGGACAGAAGTATGCAGTAGGCGTGTTTTGTCTCGCTTCACTATGGTCTCAAAGTGACCATGTCTGGTGGTGGTGTTGGCGTTCTGGGAGACTGCTGACGTCCACTGGGAGAATAATTCAGACCAGCTGCAGATGCCCACAAGCCCCTGCCAGCACGGAGGCCAGCTCTGAGGGCCAGACTGCTCCTTGATTATCAGGAGCTGCTTTTCGTCTTTCTCACATGGATCCATGGGAGATTTATGGACACAGTCAGTGGCCTTGTGAGTCCCCGAAATTGCGGGTCACATTTCAGAGCGAGAGTGTGAATTTTACAGGGAAAAATCCATGAAAAGTATTAGGTTCTTTAAAGTGGCCTGTGACCAAGAAAGATTAAGAAACGCTGGCCCAAATTAAAAAGCGAATGAATAGGAAATAGGAAACCCTGAAACTCCAGACGTTTTAGGGGCAGTTGGAGAAAAAGAGTGCAGTAGGGGTTGGCGAGCCGTGGGGGAAAGAAAGGGGAAACTGAGCAAGAGTCTAGTCCTTGAAGAAGCGTGCCTTGGTGACCCAACCTTTTGGATTGTGGTGGAAAAGAAGGAACAGGAGTACGTGAAGTGCCGGGAGAATGGCCTCAAGATGGAGCTTAAGCTGCATTGCCAAGGGCCATGGAGATGTCAGGAAGGGGTCAAACGAGACTGTTTGAGTTTACTCAACAGTCACATCTTGGTGATGAGCCATCGGAGTGGGCTACTATTCCAGGAGAAATTTTTGTAGGAAAAATAGGCATTCGTTTTCCCTGAATGGTTTAGTCATTGACCTGCATGAAATACCTTATGGTTTTCGGATGCTTTGAGTGTGTGAGTGTGAGCAGTCATAGTGTTTTGCCCAGAGGCAGGGTCAGGATGCAGAGGTCACTGGCCTTTGTGAGTGACTGAGAAAGCAAGGCAGAGTCTGCAAGCTTCCCCGCAGCCAACGATCCCAGACCGGCGCCCTGACTCACCCCATCCATCCTTCAGCAAGCTCTCGAGGGTGACAATAAATGGAAATTTTTAAAATTCCCAACCGAATGTTTTCTGAAGCGTTCACCAGGGAAACAGGAAGTTGCACACCTCATAGCGCTGTGTCTCCAGCTTACGAATGTGTTCCCTTTTTTCAGCCAGGAAGAATTTGCTCATAGCTCTGCTTGGTCTGAAAAAAGCCAGAGATGGGTTTTCCTGAAATATAGTAGTCTCTCCCATTCCTCTTCACTGACAGCGGGGTTCTCTGCTTCTACCTGCCTCCACGGCACATGGGAAGAAAGAGGGGGGACAGTTAGTCACCCTCATGACTATATTTGGAAAATTTC
Source organism: Mirounga leonina (assembly GCF_011800145.1). Lineage (NCBI taxonomy): Eukaryota > Metazoa > Chordata > Mammalia > Carnivora > Phocidae > Mirounga > Mirounga leonina. Next base: position 11,279,937 of record NW_023270498.1, read on the forward strand.
CGAACCGGCTCAGGGCTCTGATTATGACTAATGACCAGGACTCCAAGTGGAATCTGTTCTCTGCTACCCAATTTTGTTTCCTGTGAAACACAGAATATGAGAAAGAGTCTGTAGAACCAGTCACAGCAATCGTTAATATTCCTGATTATTTACTGTTTACCAAGTAAGTACTTTGCACACCTCAGCTCATTTAAACTGCATGACTCTGTTCTATAAGTGCTGTACTATTACCATTTTACAGATGAGAAACGGAAGGATGGATAATTTAACTGCAAGTACTGCTATTACCTATTCCGTATATAGTGTTTAAACCCTGATTTGTAAATATCCCAGTGTTATCTACTCAATAAAAAGTGGCATCATTCCCATTTTATAGAAGAGAAAGTGAGGCACGGAGCATTTTATTGACTTACCTAAAGTCACACAGCTAAAGCGATGAGGAGGAGGTAGCTGTTGTATTTTGGATTTATGCCTTATTTCTCATTAGCAACATGCTGTTGACCAGCACCAACCTTTGTGGCAAATACCAGACGCTCCAAATGGCTCTGGTAGCTGTGATGGGTGTCAGCTATAAATCAGAGAAAATAGGATACTTTGTGTATCATAGGGCTTCCATTTCTTCCCCAGTACATTTATTTTAAAGAACTTTTAGCCTGACCTTTGACGTTTAGTTGAAAGGTACTTAAAATTTAATGTTCCTGCCACTGATTACATCTGCTTAGAAACTGAAGCTGAAAGATGCCTTGTTGCAATTCTCAGAAATATGAGACAACTATAATACACATCTCTGGAATGGCCCATCCTTTGGATGGTATATAGAGTGAGAGGTGGGAACTAGCAGGACACCTGAACGTTAAGGACATCAAATGATGACACTTTCCTCCATAAAGGGTCACAAACTGATGGGCAGACAATCCTCTGACTGTCAAATATTCCTGCTTTAATAGCATAAATTTGCCATCTTATGATTTTGTACATGGTGAAGAAAGGAGATGGTGACCTCAGAGCGGGAGCAGATTGGCGTTGTCAGGATGATGCGTGCTCACGTGTCAGGTGGTGCAGAACCAGATTTTGCCTTTGCGAGTCTGGTGGATGTTTTTGGGAGAGGCTGCGGGAAGGATGGTGCAGGTGAGGAGTGGGGTGGACAGACATGCCGAGCTGACATCCAGGACCAGAGAAATGCACTCTCTAAGGGAGGCAGAGGAAGTCCGATGAAGAAAGTCAGCAGCCTGGGGCCTGTTAGGGGAGCCTAGGAGCACAGACTAGAGAGAACTAAGGGTAAGCAAGAGGATTCCTGGAAGAGGAAGTGTGAGGTCAGGGACGGAGGTGGCTGGAGGGCAGGTAGTCCTGATCAGAAACTACAAGAATTATTCACAGAGCCCAAGAAGTGAAGATCCTGCTTCCTTGACAGTCTACCTCATGCCAGTGGCAAAAACTGACTTGGGCAGGAACGTGCAGGTGGACCACCAGACCACCAAGAAGGGACTTTCAGACAAAGGAAGACCAGAAAGGGACGTTTGGGAAGTAAAATCTTTCCCAGACAATTAAGAAAGTTCAAACCATCCAGTATTTCCCGTTGGCTTTATTTGGCTTCAGTCTGCGCATTGTGGTGCACCTGAGTTTTACACTTGAACCAGCAAGAGTTCTGGACTGAAATGAACCAGGTGGTGGAAAAGAAAAGAGAGTGAGCCTGTCCGGGCCACAGTGGCTTGGTTGTGGACCTCTGTCATCAACAGGATTGGGCTCCGGGCCCTTCACGTACTCCTGTTCCTTCTTTTCCACCACAATCCAAAAGGTTGGGTCACCAAGGCACGCTGCTGGTGAGGAGGGACGAGATTAGTGAGCTGGTTAGGGAGATAAAGTCGAGTCTTAATGAGGACAAAAATCCCCCGTATTGCAGTGGTGATCTTGCCATGTCTGGGAGCGTGGCAGCTCTGAGAAGAGCTTGTGTGCCTGTCTAAACCTTTGATCTGGACAAACCCAACTGCCTTTATTATTGCACAACCTTCTGTGTCATCAGTGGAGGAAATGTTTCCCTTTACTCTAAGTTCACCTTCTATCACAACCTGTTTGGGGTGTTTAGATCATTGCAGGTAAACACCGAGCTCGTTGCCTGAGCCAAATAGCCCTGATGCCGTAACAACAACATCCCAACTCCACAGCAACAAACACCTATTACACTTGTTACCTTTCAGGTGCTACTCTGTGCACTTTGAATGGATTATTACTTATTGAATCCCACAACAACCTTAGGAGGTAGGTAAAATTCATGTCCTCATTTTACAGCTGAAGAAACTGAGGCTCAGAGAAGTTAAGAAACTGGCCCAGGGTCACCAGCTTAAACTGTGTGCGGGGGTCAGAATTTGAGCCTAAGCAGTCTGGCCCCAGGGAGTGTGCTCTTAGCCAAAAGTATGATTTAAGGATGTTCAAGTGTTGTCAAGCCCCCATGGCAGAATGAACTACATTCCTGGGCAGCCACATTTATGGCACCCTATCCCATGAAACTAGCTCACAGTGTATGTCAGAGTCTAAGTGTAGGAGAGACAGTGAAATTTGAGTTAGGCAATGTAGGTTGTAATCCTTTTATCTCCACAAAACCATGGAAAATTCTAGGTGTCATTCTTAATTCTCTTGGTCTCAAATTCCTCAAATAGAGATAACAACCCCTCTCTCATCTACATCATTGGATTTTGGGTAGTATCAGATAAAACCAGTTTAGGAGAAAGGGACTTGGTAAATTGTGAAGGAGTGTGGTTACAGTTCCATGGAAGCGGCTTCTCATGGCATAATGAGTGACCAGCCTAGAGTAGGACCTGAGTATCACCATCACTTACAAAGGGCAGCATAGTAACTTCTTCGACGTCACTGGGAAAGTGAAAACAGGAAGCATCCCAGCACGCTATGGAAGCCTGGAGTGATGGGTTTGGGTCAGAGGATGTGTTTATCCTGACCCATCACAATAACTTAATTATGTTCTTTTTGGGAAAGACCATAAAAGGCTAACATACCCAGGGTTCATGATGACACTAAAGGGCACTGGTGAAAGTCCATCATCTTCGGGTTTATCCCAATACATTCCTTGAGCTATCCCTCAGGAAGACTTCCAAAGAACACAGATAACAGCTGGACCTGTGAGTCTTACACCAAAGGCAGGCAACTGTCCCAGACAGAAACTTTCTTCTTCCGAAAACTAACGTGAGTGCCTTAGAACTCAAGGCCACAAGTTTAAACGTAATTCACATCAGCATGACTAAATCTTCTACTAATGACTGTTCAAAGGCTGAAGAGGAAGACATTGGTCAAGTTGGGAAGCTCCCAGGAGACACATCAGTTTCAAATCACAGCCACAGCAAACACCATCTTATTGGCTTGATGACTCTTCGTAGACACATGGAAGACATAAGTCATAGAAAGTAAATCTGAGTGAAAAATAGGAGAAAACATATGTTCAGAAGAAGAAATAAACTGAGAAACATTCATTTAAAGATAGGTCACTGAATAGTTTCAAGTGCTGTTGAAAAAAAACACAGATTCTATAATTGTTGGATAGAATGTTCCATATTAGATCAATTAGAAATATCCTGATAAGCATTCATTTAAAGATGTGTCATTGAAAAGTTCTAAGCATTATTGAAAAGAACACATATTCTTTAGTTGTTGGATAGAATGTTCCATATTAGATCAACTATATATTCCAATTAGATCTACTGGAGATCTTTGAGCTACATTAACGTAATTGCTCAAAGAATCTCTCTTCTTACTAGTGATTTGTAGGTTTAATCTATCAGTTTCTAATATAACTGTGCTAAATTTTTGTTGACCCATCAATGTATCTCTCTCTTTCTAATTTTGTTAATTTAGGATTTCTATACTGTGAGAATTTTTGCACAGGCACATACAAATTAATGATTACTATAATTGTATGATGATCATTCTACTGTTATTATGTTGTGCCCCTACTTATTCTTATTAAGATGTTTTGCCTTAATTTGTCTGGGTGAGTCGGTCAGATGAGTGTCTGACTCTTGGTTTTGGCTTGGGTCATGGTCCCAGGGTCGTGGGATCGAGCCCTGCATCAGGCTCCTTGCTCAGTGGGGAGTCTGCTGGAGATTCTCTCTCCCTCTGCCCCCTCCCTTGTGTTTTCTCTCTCTCAGATAAATAAATAAATCTTTTAAAAAATTGTCTGGTACCAATACTGCCGAATTAGCTTGTTTGGGATTATTATTTATATAGCATATATTCGTTGATCCTTTTAATTTTAACCTTTCTGTATATTTTAGGTTTAGGCATATATCTTGTAAGTTGCATTTTGGATCCTGTTTTATTTTACCTGATGTGCTAATTTGGACCTTTCAATTACATATAATTTGTGTATATTTATTGTGACTAATGATATATTTGGATTCATTTCAACCATTTAGTTTTATATGGTCTATGGAACATTTTCATTCTTTGCCCTTTTTTTCTCTTTTCTGTGTTATGTTGAACTAAAATTTTTTTTTAATGTTTTTCTCATTCTCTGCTGGATTGGAATGTACTAATTATATTTTTATTTTTTAGCTGTTACTTTAAATTTCTAACACATACTTTAATTATACATTTTTCCAACCAAGGCTAAAGTTATTCTATATACTCTCCACACCTAGTTATCACTATAAAACCTATGCACACTTTGTCCTCCTATTCCCCAATCTTGTTTTTATTGTCTAGAGTTTAATTTGCCCTTTAAAATTGAGTACTTTTTTCAGTTAAAAGATAATAATCACACAGGAATTAATATGAACAACAAAATAAAACAATGAAAAAATAATAAATAATAAGTGCAGAAATTTAAAAATTAGAAATAGTTAAGAGAATATTTCATTCCAGGTCCCTATCCTTGCTTTTCTTCTTTCAATAGCACATTCCCTGGAAGTTCTTTGTGGGAGCTCTGCAGATAGTAAACTTCCACAATCTTCACAAGTTTGAAAATGCCATTATTTTTCTCTCATTCTTCAATAATAGTTTAGCTGGGTATAAACTCCAAGTGTGATGGTTGTTTTCCCTTCACTCTTGGAAGGCATCAGTGAGAAAGCTGCTATCTAATTTTCATTCCTTTCTAGGTGATTTCTTTGATTAGCCTCAACACTTTCAAGATTTTCTCTTTATCTGATTTTATTTCCTTTAAACTTTCCGTGAAGTTTCATTTTATTTTATAAGCTAATGATATTTCTGGGTGTGAATTCATCTTTATTCATCTTTAGTCTTGGCATTTGGAATTAATTTTCAATCTAAGGACACGTTTTATTCCTCATTTCTGTAAATTCTTTGCTAATACTCTTGCTTTCCTACCATTTCTTCCTTTCCTTTTCATGGAACTCCTTTCAGACAGACTCTGAGTATTTGAATTATCCTCCAAGTCTCTAAACTGGACTTTCCAAATCTTTAGTTTTTTTTAAATTTTTGTGTCTTTCAATGGTGTGTTCTGTTTTTAACCCTGTTAGATGCAGAGGGCAGTGCTCTTGTCCTCTTCTAAACCTGGCATCAGCATCCTAAGACTGTGGTGTTTTTTTTACATGAAAGTAAAGCAAATGTCTCTTTTGAACAATGAAAGTTATAAGCTAAAGATTGAAATCCTTATTTCAGCAACTATTGCCTTATCGGCTCAAGTAACACCTCAGCGTGCCAAGCAGGAACCATTCCAATCTGACCTGTGACTCCTAGCCACACCTGCAACTTGCACACACTTTTCCTTTCTTAGTGTGTGAACACCATGTTCCTTCATGGCTCTGAGTCTTTACATATGCTATTTTCTTCTCCTGGTGTGCCCGAACATCTTTTGAGACCCTCTTCATGGGTCTCAACAATTCTGCAAAATCTTTCCCAGTTTCACCAGAATTAGCACTTCTCTCCTTGCCTCCATGAATTCCATCAAATCACAGTATATCGTAATTTTCTGCTTACAAATCTATTTCCCCAGGGAGAGTTTCAGAGCTATTTGAGGGCAAGAAATAACCGTCTCTATATATCCAGCTTCCAGATCATTGCCTGTCAAAAGTTGTCATGAAATGTTTTTTGGATGAGTTTTCAATGACAAAAAGAATTCATGGTGCTTTAAAACTAATCTCTTTCTTCTTCTAAATTTTAATTCTGGACCACCCTCCACCGACAGTTGGAGCTGCTTTTGATTTGGTATTGTTCATTTTTTTTTTCCTCCCGGGAGGCTGCAATCACATCCTGCAAAGAGGAACCAGAAAACCCAGTTCTGTCCTCTCATTATGTGGACTCTGACACTCTTGCAAATGACTGGGTTCAGCAAGTTCCCAGCCATATTCAGCAATAGCACTTCCCCTGCTGCATTTTGAAGCCAATACGGGAAAGACAATCTGTCTGGTTTTGATTGGTTAACACTTAACTCGTCAAAAATGTGTTTTGTAACACATAGTCCATGTCCAAGAGGTCTTGCGAGATTTCCAGAGCCTTTCCCACACCCCTTTTCTTCTCACCCTCAAAAAAAGCAACAGTGTTTTGCCAAAAACAAATTATCCCAATTCTCAAAAAGGACTGTTCTTGCATAGGAATCTTCAACCCACAGGAGTTTATTTGGGACCCAATCTTGGCCAACACTTGCTTCCATGGAGCCTGGGTATATCTAATTTGCCTCTGGCTCAAGTAGCCAGTACTGCCTCCTCAACCCTCAAGGCTTCTGGCCTTTAGTCAGTGTGGACAGACATAACCAAGGCCTTGAGTGGGAAAGGGGGTTCAGGAAATGCTTTAGGATTTACATACTGTAAATGCTACCCCATGCTAGCTGCGGTCTAAAATTCCATTTGCCATAGGGCAGTGAATGGTTGTTTCTTTTCTAAGCAAAATGAAAACTGGTTGAACTTCACCTTAAATTTTATCTTGTCACCAGGTTGAACCAGCCTGGAGGAAAAGACAGAAACAAAATTCTAGAATAACAAACTCCCTGTTTATTAACAACCAAAGTAATTTCATGTAAAGCCTGTGGTGTCCAGTCAGTAAAATGCTTTTAAAACGGTTTTGTAGGAAGGACACGCAAATGAATCTGAAAGCATGTCAAAGAAAACAAAAGAGTTGGAAATGTGTATAACTTGTAGAAATTTTAAAAAAGTGACATAGATATATTATGTTAGTTACATTTTCACTATTATAATCAGGAGGCTGAACGCTTCTTTTTCTCCAGGAAGTCAAATTGAGGGAAATATAAAGTGTCTTTCCCACCATGGTAGCCTCATGGACACTGCCAGAGACCAGTCTCTTCTGGAACATTATAAGAGCTTCCCAGAATCTGATCTCTGCCTCCTCGGAGTCATCGTACCTGCTGTTGTCAGAAAACTTTATCTAAAGCACAGACCTGGCCATACCACTCAAAGCCTTTCTATAGGTTCCTGCTTAAAACACCTTACCTTGACCTTTATTGACCTGCGGAATCTCACAGAGTATCCTGTATGCAGCCAGCCTACACCCTGCTAACCCAGGCTAAGGAAAATAACTTATACACAAGAGTATTAATACATCTAGCAAGTACAACTAAAGAAATGAAGGAATATAAATATATTTTTTTAATTGGGCACACACACACACACAAAAAAAAAACTGGTATGTTGATAGTACCAGAAATGAAAATACTGTTCATTGAAATTAAGCCCTCAATAGACAGTTTAAATAGGCAGACTGTGGAGACAATTAGTGAGTTGAAAGAACAGGAGAAACTGCCCAGAAAGCCTCACTAAGAGAGGAAGAAATAAGATGTTAAGAGATAAGTGGAAGAGAGGATTCAACATTTGTCTACTAATAATTCACAAAGGAAGTAGTACAGAGTCAGAGGGAGGCCAATAGAAGAGACTGTGATTGATGATTTCCTAGAATCGAGGGAATACATAAATCCTGAGATTGGAGTATTACAGCTTGAAGACCGTAAACCCAGACAAATTAAAAAAAAAAAAATCACACATATGCACATTGTAATAAAACTGTAGAATTACCAAAGAAAAAATCCTAACAGCATCAGAAAGAGAAGACAGATTATCTTTAAAGGAACAAAAATTAAACTTACAGAAGCCTTCCCATCAGCAAGTAAAACAAATGAATGAGAAAATATCTTCAAAGTGTGGAGGGAACATAGCTGTCCTTTTAGAATTCCACACACTCTGAAATTATAATTTAATGGTGAGGGTGAAATAATGAGACTTTGGACAGAGACTAAGAGAATTTACTGCCTTCAGGTCTGTTACTGGGTGGACTTCAGGAAGAAGTGAATTTAATTCAGAGAAAGGAGTGAGATGTAGAGATTAACTGGAATGATATTTTAGAAGTAGAATCCGCTTCGCTTGACTCCCAGACCAGGGCTCCAAAAGTCCCACTAGATAGGGGCATATACGCTTTTGGGGGAATTTATTAAAAGTTCTGTCCTCGGGCGCCTGGGTGGCTCAGTTGGTTAAGCGACTGCCTTCGGCTCAGGTCATGATCCTGGAGTCCTGGGATCGAGTCCCACATCGGGCTCCCTGCTTGGCAGGGAGTCTGCTTCCCCCTCTGACCCTCTCATGCTCTATCTCATTCTCTGTCTCGAATAAATAAATAAAATCTTTAAAAAAAAAAAAAGTTCTGTCCTCAATTTTCTGCCGTCATTTCAACATTTCCTCTATGTTGACCAGAAATAAGAGAATCTTTAGTTAGCCCTTACCACACAAGTTTACTGATTTTTAGCATCCAGATGCCTCCGATAAGATTTTGGACTTTAACTAAAATAGATATTTTGTGTCAAGGTAAAACTTGGAGGAACCCTGATTATATTCTGGAAATATCTTAGTGGAAACGATTTATGGCACAAACACTGGTTCTTAATTTTCATCTCTGCGTTCTACATTTATAATCTACTCATACGTTTTGTAGGATTGCTTTAGGGACCATTTTTATCATTAACAGGATGTTGAATAGAGCATGACACAGAATAAGCAAGGCTATTTCAAGCCTCCACTTATTAACATTATGAATTTGTGTAAGTCACTTAACTTCTGTGAACTCTAGTTTTCCTCATCTGTAACACAGAGATAATAATCATGTCCTCTCTGAGTTATTATGATGATTAAGGGGATTTAAGTATAAGTACTTTTCCCAGCTACATTCTTCCCTGGATACAGGAGTGTAGAAGTGTTAGTTCCACCCCACCTTGACACTGTGTGAATGCACAGCCCATCCCCCATTATCCCCCCAGCACCCTGCCCAGCCCATCCATCTCTTTCAGAAACCTGGGATCTCAGGTCATGGGAATGGTGCCCCAGGCCCCTTTCCTTGACTCTGTGGAATCTAGATCAGAAGATGTGGTTATTGAGTGTAGGAGAAGGAAGTCCTCATCTGGGATGAGTGTTGTCAGAATATTTCTGGTCATGGGCATCATTTATCCTAATTTATCGAGTTTCCCACCCTCCAGGATGTATCATGGAAGTGTGGCTTTCCTTCTCTTTCTGGTGCTTTCCTCGTAGGGTCTGTGACTCATATAAATAGCACCCATGTTCCCCTCATGAGAACTAATGTTTATTCACAGCCCTCAGCCATACTTTATCTAAACCATCAGTGCAAGGATTTTATCCTTCTTAATGGAAGCAGCTTATGCAACTCATTTAGTTTAGGAGAAAGGAGAAAAAAATTCTCTTGAGATATCATCTTGCAGTATAATGCCCTGTACTATGGGAAAACTATTCAAAATCTGTTATTTGAGTCCTGTGGCTGATAGGTGAATAGGACATGAGTGGTCCATTTACGTCTTTTCTCCAGTTTTTTCTAAAGATTTTATTTATTCATTTATTTGAGAGAGAGAGAGAGCACATGAGAGGGGGGAGGGTCAGAGGGAGAAGCAGACTCCCTGCCGAGTAGGGAGCCCGATGCGGGACTCGATCCCGGGACTCCAGGATCATGACCTGAGCTGAAGGCAGTCGCTTAACCAACTGAGCCACCCAGGCACCCTCTTTTCTCCAGTTTAATGGTGAGAAAAAATATTTGTTTATATGATGTGAAAGGACATAAAGGAAAAAAGAAAGAAAGCAGGCAGTGAAGGAACCTAGAATGTGCCTTGAATAGTTTGTGTTGGGTACTGTGGAAGGTTCTGTACAGGTGTTATCCTGTTATTCTCTCATTTTACAGATGATGAATCAACCACTCACAGAGGTCAAGTAACTTTCTTAATGCTATAAATCCAGTGCTTTTTCTACTACGTGCCATATTGGGAAATTAGAATTCATTCAGCTTTCAGTTGCTGTTGTAGAGGAAGCTCTGTGTGACTCACAGTTTACGATATTCAAAGTACATAATCCCTGTTCACTGGGAACTTAGAGCTTAGTAGGGGTTGAATAATTTAACTGTTGATTGATAAATAGATGGTGTAAACCAGTGTTTCCCAAAGGAAGGCAGTTTTGCTTTCTTGGGGGGGCATTTGGAAATATGGGTGATTTGGGTCATCACAGTGACTGGCAGGGGCTGAGTGCGCAGAGGCTAGTGATGCCAAATATCTCCATTGTGTGGGACAAACTGGGCTGAAGGAAATGTTTTCCCTCCTCAAATGCCAATACCTTGCCTACTGAGGAGATGTTTGTATAGACAATAAATGCTCTAAGAATCTGGAGAAACAAAAAAAATAATTCTAGCTGGATGAAAAAGGCTTCCTCAAGGAAAAGCTTGAAACTGTGCTTTTAGACAAAGGTTGGGTTTGGAGAGGTGGGCGTGTGGCAAGGAGACTTTTCTAAGTAGGGAGTAACTGTGTCTTTTTTTCATGATACAACACACCAGTGGCAATAGGCTGCTACATTATGTGAACTTGGGTCCTGGGATCTCCCATGATGTTGTGTGTCTTAAACACTCACTCCTTCTTAGCCCACACAACTTTTGTGTAGAATAATTGTTCTCTGAGGAATAGGAGAAAAACCAAGGCATGAGGATAGGGAGACTCAAGGTGTGAAGAGACTGGCTTTACTGGAGATTATAAATTATGTTTGGAAAATCTCATGCAGGTTCAATGTTAGCCAGGCTGAAGAGGCTAAGGACTATCAATAACATATTAAAAGTTTGAATTACATATTAAAAATTTAGAATTTTATTTGGGAGCAAGAGCATTTTTATTAAAGACTACATGAAGAGATTTGAATGGGGACAGAGAATGGGCACCTGGTTAAACAGCTATTTTATGTGTGGGAATTCATACAGGTCTAACCTAGAACAGAGACTGTGGTAGACAGGAAAACAGCTCCCCCAAAGTGTTCCTGTCCTGGTCCCCAGAACCTATGAATATGCTACCTTATAAGGCAAAAGAGATTTTTCAGTTGTGATTAAGTCGTAGATTTTGAGATGAGATTATCCTGGATTATCTGGGTTAACTCAATGTAATCACAAGGTTCTTATAAAGGAAGGAGGGACGCAGAAGGATGAGAGTCAGAGATGTAATGATGAAAGCAAAGGTGAAAGAGAGGTAGAGAGAACTGAAGATGCTTTGGATACTTTGTTGCTGGGTTTGAAGATGGAGGAAGGGACCATGAGCCAAAGAATCCAGACAGCCTCAGATGCAGGAAAAGGCAAGGAAAGGGTACTCCCTTAGAACTTTCAGAAGGAATGGAGCCTTTCTGACATGTTGATTTTAAGATTTCTGACCTCCAGAATGGTGCAGATAGCAAATTTGTGTTGTTTTGGGCTGCTCAGTTTGTGGTAATTTGGTACAGCAGCCATTGGAAATGAATACAGAAGTAATGAGAGCAAAACTTCTTTCCAGATGAATCTGGAGATATTTTCAAAGGACTACTTTGGATAGAAAGGTGAAACACTTGTTTGAGAACATGTTGAATTTGAGATAACGGGTGGACATCCAGAAAGAAACCAGTGCTTAGAGATTCTATTAGAGTTTAGGAGAAAAATTAATGAATAAGTGGACTTGCCCAGTGGTGAGAAATAAAGCTGGAAAAATGAATGATATCTCTGAAATAAATATAAATTTCTGAGGGGAGAGAATGGGAGAATGGGAAAGGGAACTGACAGAACTTATAAAAGGTTGAGAGTATTCCTTTAGAAAAAGGAAGGAAGGAAACAGAGGCAGGAAGGGAAACCAAGATAGTCGATTGCAAAGAGGAGAAGTTTCCTACCAGGCTGCTCACCCACACTGCAGAGAAGGTGAGGAGGATGGAAACAGGGTTGGTGGTCAGGAGATTCTTGATGGCCATCTCATCAGAGATGTGGAAATGGGAGCCACCACATGCAAGGTTAAAGACACAGTCACACAATAAGAACAACAATGAAAGCAGTAATGGATATTCACTGAGTATTTACCTTGCTGCCCTCTGCTGCACCATCAGAGAGTGCTCTCTCATTTTATATTGTTGGAAAAACTGAAGCCAGCCAACAGGAATGGGGACATCCTTGTTTTTCTCTCACCCAACCACAAACCACCTGCCTGTGGACCCATCTCCTGCCTCTTGTTATGGTGCAGGAAAGACCCTTTTCCAAGGCAGAGTCCACTGCTCTCTGGGGCTGGGTTCCTCTCACCATCTCAGTGACCTTGCCTGTCAGGTTATACCCTCAGTCTCTGGTATTGTCAGGGATCATTCCTGATATCAGACAAATAGTCTTTACTATCTTCCGTCATAGAAAAAGTCCCTGACCTTCAAATCCCTGAAGCTACATCCCCATTACTCTGAAAAGCTTTGATTAAGTTCTTCCTAAACATAAGCATTATAAAACCACAGGCCTTCTTCATGTCCATATTTAATCAACCTCTCAGTTCAGGCTGCAGGCATCCTTGGCACCCCATAGAAATAGTATCAATTTCTAAATGGGTCATGATGTGACAAAAGTTGGGAAGCACCCATCGAGGGGGACAACTTCATTTGGGTCTTGCTTCTCTAGCAGCACGCACAGTCCTCCAAGAAAGAGATAAAATGCAGTGTTACCTGGGGTTCCAGAGCCAACAGACATGTAGTGAGAGCAGTCCTCAGGGAGGTCCCAAGACTGCCATTTCCACCGTTTCCGTGTAGAAAGTGTTATCATCTCTCCACATCTGCAGTCATGATGATTGAAACAATGATCACCCTGCACTGATTCGTGTGCTGCTGATTGTCAAGCTATACAAGGATCTATTATATGAAGCAGAGTGGAAAGTGCAGAATGATTATGGAAATGTCTAGCAGCTTGGGTCTTGGTGAAATAGCATGAAGGAGAAGGCCATGAGCATGGTTCTGGCAAAGCCCAGTCTAGGCCTGAAGAAGGAAGAAGTGAATCAGAGCTTCAGAATTTCGAGCTGGAAGGGATCTTGGGGGTTATCTAGCCCAACTTTTCATAAAATGTTTCTCAGAATTCTTGTCTCACAAGATGCTCAGTGACAAAAAAAAAAAAATGCTCTAATCAATTATGTTTGGGAAATGTGGAAAACTATATTCCCCTGAGGGAATTAGAGCTCAAAACATTTGGGAAATTCTATGGTAAAGACACCTGTTATCCAAGATTTTCCAAACAAAATTTAACCAATAAACACTTATCTAACCAGAGTGATGTTTTAGAGAATTCATTCTGGCAATCAATAATCTAGTCTTATCTCTACATGTCATAAAGAGTAAACTAAGGCTTGTGAAAACTAAGACTTATCAAAGGGAAGATACAGATATAGACTAAAGACTTTATTCCCGATTTCCGTGTACTTGGTGAAATGGTCCTTATTGCTTTATAAGTTTATATATATAATATGTATTATATATTTTATATTATATATAACTATAAGTTTATATATAATAATACTATTATATATAACTATTATGCATATAATAGAATAAAAATTATATATCTAATTTTTATTTACTCATCGAAATATTAAACCCATACACTTGAGAAAAATATTCCACAAAAAGATTTTTGAAAACTACTTTTCAATCAAGCAGCAACTCCCATTGCTGCATGCATTCTGGATACCGGAAAGTGTACTTTACAAGACTTTATTTTTTCCTTCAACCTATAATTTTTGCATGTATCGCTCTGTATTTTCTTCCTTGTGAATAAGTTAACAATAGTTAAGCATGCGTGATGTTCTAGTTATTCGTGAAGGGTTTTGTATGCATTTTCTCCATTAATCCTAACAACAATTCTTTAAGTTGGTTGACATTATCACACCATTTGAATCTGAAGAAGCTGAGACTCAGAGCAGGAAGGAGCTTGGCCAAAGTGACAGAGCTCATAGGTGAAGGAGCTGACTTTCTGACCCAGGTCTGGCTGACTCCAAAGCTTCTAGTCTTAACCAGTATGTTTTCATAATACTCAGGAAGCTGTGTGGATTTAGGAGATTCCACACTGACATCTCAAAGTGTTCCAAATCATCAACTCCCAGTAGGAAAAGCAAGTGACTCAATGTCTAAAGAATTCATACTAAGGCACTGACATGTTGAGCAAGGCTCCAGCCTGATATTCATTCTACAGCCTTCTATAAATCATGAAGCCTTAAGAAAGAGGTAGGACTTTGGTGGTCAACAGTAGACCACTGAGGCGAGAGTTGCTTCATCAGGTTAGGTCTGTGACTGACCACCTACTTTGTCAGCACTTGACCAGTTGAGTCAGAAAGCCAGTCCATGAGAGAAAACTTCAAGGACTTACATGCACACATAAAGGCATGCTATTATTTGCTTCCCTTTTATTAGTGACCTCTTACGGAATGCTGTGGGAAAACACTCAATTCCTGCAGTTCCATTGACTACTGAAACAAATAAAGATATTTGAACTAACTCTTGGTAATAAATCACAATTCTGAAAGACACAGACCCTGTCAAAATACTCATTGTGAATTTCACTTTGTTCTCTTTTATTGTTTGTAAATGAAATTGCCTCAGAAAATTGCAGAGCCATCTTACTTTCCATGTATAGAATTTATTAGATGTAAAAATCTAGTTAGAGGTAGAAATGTATGTTTAACCTTTAAGGAAAACCAATATCAGAGTTATAAAATCTTCCATTTGCACAGTGCTCCATCACTCAAAAACCTTGATCACATCCGTTCCCTCTTTCTGATCCTCACAAGAGCCTTTGAAAGCTGGAAGGGCTTAGTATGAGTCCCTTTCATATTCATTCACTCATTAACTATGTTTGAGTGGCTCTTTTGTGCCAGACGATGACAATGTACTAGCAGACAAGGTAGACAGGTTCATTGCCCTCATGAAGCTTGTGCAGTACGAGAGGTGGCAAGCAATGAAAGAATGAATAGATAATGACTAATTATATAAGTAAAAAAAAAAATGGAAGAGCCCTAGGTGCTATTCAGAGAATTAAAATATAGGCTGTGAGGTAGAGAGCCTGAATAGCTACTTTAGATGAGTGGTCAAGGAAGGCATCTTGGAGCAGAAACATTTTAGCATGGGACATAAGTGATAATGAGCTAGCTCTGCAAAGATAGGGACAAATATTCTTCATAGATAAGAAAATTGAGACTCAAGGGAATTCAGTGACTAACAGATGCTATAGTTAGTCCATGACTTGGACTCGAAGACCAGTGCATTCTGTCCACCATTTACTTCAACAATGGTCACAGCAGAATATATAAATAATGCTCATCACTGCTTTTGTTCACTATGAGAACCAGTTTAAATAATATAAATGGTCATTTTGAGCATTTAGTACTTACATATTAATTATAAAATTACTTCTAAATGAGTGAGAAAATTATAGTTTGAACTTTTTAAATATATGTAGTTAAACTCAGTCCTTGCATGGATGATTTTTTATTTTCTGGCCAAAAGGAATTTATACCAAGATAATTCCAAGAATTTCCTTCGTCTTTCTCTCTGTCTCTCTCCCTCTCATATTTGAGTGTCTTTTGGTTTTGGGCAGTAAAAGGCACACTGCTAAACAGTCTTGACTATCCTGCCTAATTCCTAGAACTTATAATTTCTAGTTCCCTCTCCATTAGTGGCGTGATGGATAATTCAAAGTATTTGAGCTTCTCTTTGTAAATACATTAACAGGATTACAAGGCAAGCCCTTTTAGTAGAATAATGCCATTATTACAGCTTGAAAAAATACCCCCCAGTTCATGACCAAAGATGATTAAGAAATCCTTTAAGAAAAGTGTTGACAAGAATCCTTCCAGAATGGATTAAATGAAAACCTATAATGGGATAGAGATATTATTTAGACTACAGTTCTTAGAAGCTCTTTCGGGTTCTTTGTAGGAAGAAGAGCCAATTGATTCATATATTTTTAACAAAATCATTTGGTACTGGGACTTAAAAATTTCATTCCAACTGCGAAAGACACAAAAATATCATGTCTAAAACAAACTCCAATTAAATAATAGTCCTAATTGACTCCAAAACTTGCTAAATTAGTTTTTGTTGATAAGTATCCATCTACTGTACAATTAACCATTTTAAAGTGAATAATTCAGTAGTGTTTAGTGTGTTCCTAAGTTCATAAGGTTGCTCTAATTCTAGAACATTGTTATTACCTCAAAAAGAAACCCCATACCCATTAGCAGCCACACCATATGCCCCCTCCCCCAACCCCTGGCGACTAGTGATCTCTTTTCTTTCTCTATGAATATTCCTATTTTGGATATCTCATATGAATAGAACCATACAATATACAGCCTTTTGTGTCTGGTATCTTTCACTTAGCGTAATGTTTTCAAGGCTCATCCTTGTTATAGCATGGGTCAGTACTTCATCCCTTTTTATGGATGAATAATATTCCATTTTATGGATCTACCACATTTATTTATTCATTCGTTGGTTGGTGGACATTTGGGTTGTCTCATTTGGGGGCTATTAAGTATAATGCCACTAATGAACATCTGTGTACAAGTTTCTGTGTGGATATCTAGTTTCACTTCTCCTGGGTATACACCTAGGAGTGGAATTGGTAAGTCAGGTGGTAATTCTCTTTTTAGCTTTTTGAAAAATTGCCAAAATGTCTTGCACAGCAATGGCATCATTTCATGTTCCCACCAGGAGTGAATGAAGATTCCAGTTTTCCACGTTCTCACCAACACTTACTATTTTCGTTCTTTCTTTTTAAAAGATGACAGCCATCCTTATGGGTATCTTTTTATGCTCTCTCCTGACTGGTATCTCACTGAAAGTTTAGTTTGTGTTTCCCTAGTGACTAAAGATGGTGAACATTTTTTCATGTGCTTATTGGCCATTTGTGTACCGTTTTTGGAGAAATGTCTAAGTCCTTTGCCCAGTTTTAAATTGGGTTGTTTTTCTTTTTATTTGCGGTTGTATGACTTCTTTTGTGTATTCTGGATATTAGATCCTTATCAGATATACATTTTGCAAATACTTTTCCTAATTCTGTGGATGGTCATTGTTATGGATCATTTATACAATTATGGATCTAGACAGTTAGTGTAGTATATGTGTATTATTTTTGTCTACACAATACTTCTTCTTTCCCCTCTTTATCTGACAGCACTCTCCTTTCCTATTCCATCTATGAGTTACTAGCCAGTCTCCCTTCTCAGTTCAGTGCCCCATCCCTTCATGTCCAGGATGGGCATGTGAGCCAACTAAAACCCACTGCAGAATTTTTCACTTTGGTTGAAGGTTAAAGATCCTTTTCCTCTCTGTTGGCAACCCTGTCAGTGTGTAACAACAGAACTACTTTCTTCATGTTCTGCACATGGCATGGAGCCCTTTGGCAGTAGGAGAGCATGAAATCCACAAGCAGAGAAGCAAAGCAAACAAGGGCAGAGTTGTGGCCGTGTCAAGATCCCTGTTCCACTTGTCCCCAGCAACACCCCTGCCTTTCCTTGTGATGGGAGCAAATAAAGTCCTTTTTAGGCTTGACTGAGTTGGAGTTTGATTTCTGTCACTTGAAATGTAATACTCCTGACTAATGCTGTTAGTGTACAGCTTATCAAAGATTTTACCAGCAAGTCTTGCATAGAGAGGGTTTGTAATACTTAGTCTGTGGGAAGAAATGCAAGGAAAATATAACTGGGTCAAATTTGGGAAAATACAGACTAATACATATGGGTAAACAGGATAAAAATGTTTGAGTTTATGGGAAAGAGACTTATAAGGAAGAGAGTCATTCCAAAGTAGTTGCAATGAATGGCAGATGACAGTGAATCATAATGTATGAATCGATGATATGAAATGGCAAGTAAAAACCACCTTTGAGGTAGGAAAAAGATGACAGTCAAAGGTATGGTGAATCACAGAAATTCTCATGTTCAGCATACTCTTCAGAGCCCTCCATGGAGACCACTTGTCAGAATCAGCTGGCTTGCCTCCCGCGTGAATGTGGCCGTGTTTTCTCTATCTCCCTTCTGTGTTGTCTCTCTGTAACTTTCTCTGTTCTTCCATCCTCCCCTGGCAGTCTATCCTTTGGTCCCTTTGTTTTAAAGACTGAAAAGACCATGTAAATATTAGAAGTCTCTACGAGTGAGATTTGGAATTTTAGCAAAAGAGAGAGAGAGAGAATCATTTACAAACCACACAGCAAACAACGAGTTCTGCTTTGGTAATGCTTTCCATAATATGACCTGAGGACCATTTCTGACCTACAGCCTTGCTGCCCCTCAGAGTTCCTTATTTTTCCTCTCTGAGGTTATAATTCAGGTGTGGCCAATGACTTTGGGCAACTAAGCAAGTGAACAATGAAAAGAAAAAAAAGAAAAAAGAATGGTGAAGAGACAAATTTTAAAACACCAGCAGTTACACTGTGATATTTTAACTTGCCAATGACTTAAGGAAAGAGTCTAAGCCTGAAAAAGCTATAAGTGTTAGGTATTAACACATCTTACGTAAGTGTTAGGTATTATTCTGGTGCTTTTTGCATAATCTGGGTTTCTGGGGTGATCTCCATTCCAATCTGAGAGGAACTGCTCCTCTCTCCTCAATCAAAAGTGTTTAATATCCATGTCTTTTGAATTGGAGTACTTCTTGAGAAAAAGCCAGATGGACTGTATTCACGTGGTTTTCATGGTGTATTAGTTATTTTACTGCTGTGCTAAGATATTATCCCAGAAATAAGTAGCGTACAATATCAAACGTGTCACCTCACAGCTTTTGTGGATCATGGACTAGGACATGGCTTAGCTGGGTGATTCTGGCCCAGGTTTGCGCAGATGGTACAGTCAAGGTGTCTTCCAGGCTACCGATCATCTGAAGACTTGAATGTGGCTGGAGGATCTGCCCCCAAACTCACTCAGGAGGCTCTTGTCAGGAGGCCTCAGTTCCTGATGTGAGACTTTCCACAGGTTAGCTAGAGCATCCTCCTAATATGGCAGCTAGTTTCCCCCAGAGCGAGTGATCCAAGAGAGAGCAAGAAGAAAGCTGAAATTGCTTTCATGATCTATTATCAGAAGTCACACTCCTTCATTTCTGCCTCACTGTCTTGTCCTCATGAGCCCATCTTTAAGGGGGGAGGGGAATTAAGCTCCCTGACTCTGGAAGAGAGGAGTGTCAGAAATTTGTGGAAATATTTTAAGACCACCACAGGTAGTAAATATTAAAGATAATTATCATGGAAATACAAAGATGACAAACAATATTAATTTAATAGACTAAAAGAATAAAAAGAGAGCAGGCTTTGATTAGCAGAACAGGCCATTTGATGGAAATGAAGGAAGAGTTATATCTTTATTTAAAGACTACAAGAGATGCTATAGGCTACCTAAGCTATTTTCAGGGCTTCTTCCTCAAATTAATGTAAAGAATGATTTCATGGAAGAATTTCTTTTGAATATATGCACATGTTTAAAATAACTAAATAGTGCTAAAGTATTACAATGCAATAGTCTCCTGCTCCTAGCCTTCCAGCTAAGAGGCCTGCACTCTATGGGCAAACACTTTAGTCCTTGTGCTGATACCTTATAATAACTTAACCCCACATCTCCAAGTGTGTGTCTTTACTATGATTTTCTGGTTTATCAATTTGAGACATTTTCTATACATTAATTGCTGTGATAGATGAGGATCTAGCTCTCTTATATGTTAGCCTTACTTAATTCCTCTGCCCTTCCCCTATATTGTAGAGATCTTCTTACCAACATAATCAGAACCAATAGTTGATCATTTAATTGGAAAAAGCAGGTATTCATAAAAATTACATGTAGAATTTCTTAAGTGTTTCGTTTTAACTGAAAGCAAATGATCTTTTGATGCAGGGTCAAGGACTTGTCCTTCAGTGTGGCTCTTGCAAAAAAATCAAACCCAAGACACATCTTCTATGACTGATTTCTAGTTTTGGTTTCTTTAAAGTGGTACAAAAATTAAAAACATTTGCAAGGCAAACTGAGTACAGAATTATTCTAGAGGTTGGTTTCCACCCCCCCCCCAGTCATTAACAAGTGTCTTTCAGATTTTTAAGTATATTTTTAGTGATTTGTTATTATCAAATTTTTCAACATTACTTCTTTAGAAACAAAGAACTCTTTGTAACAGACTTATTTCATTAGTTTTTGTAACACGAAGCAAAATCAAAGAATTACCACTATAAATACAATTAGAATGAACAGGTTTGGAAATAAACCCAGTGACTTTGGAAAAGCATAGACGTCCCCAGTGGGAGTGCAAGTACACAGCTCGGGACTCACTTGCTACTCTGTGCCTCCTGTCCTGGGGGGCAGGCACTAACCTGACCGCATGCCAGGACCTGCTCCCAGTGTTCAGACATATTTACTGATTTAAAACTCTTAAGAGTTCTAATACGTAACTCCTACTATTATGCCTATCAGAAAAAGAACCTGAAATTTGAAAATACCCAGAAGACATGATGAGGTGTTCTTTCAGTATAACACTGAGATTTGACATTCTATTAACTGGGCTATTTTACAAACATGCAGGGGAAGAGGTTAATTTATAGTTGTTTTTTTTTTGCCTGATAGAGATGCCAATAATTTATTTTTGAAAGAAGAAATAACCCCAAAGTTTACCGTTTGTGGTTGTGTTGGACATTACCAATTTTGTGTTTAATCCAGCAATCTTATTCTAATATTCTAGTCATTAAACTGTGCGTGTGTGTGTCATCAAATTCTCTTTAAACTGGTTTAATATCTTACTGTTTTACTCCTTATTTAACAAGTTCAATAAAATTTTTGACCCAATTTCATTTCATATTTGTACAAGACTCATGCTTTTGTCTTCCTGAAAATTATACTTCAATATCCTCATTTTACAGATGAAGATAATAAGGTAAAAATGGTTAATATTTGTCCAAGGAAACACAGTGCTAGAAAATGACATGCTAAGGGCTTGCATTTAATGTGCATGGGAATTAGTCAGTATAATTTGCAGATGGAATGGAGGATGTCAATTAATCTGTCAAGTCAATTATATTGAGGCCAATTAAGAGAACATCTATTGTAGTTAAATTACTATTTTTACTTAAATTCATAAATGGTATTTATAGTAATATGACTATGAAAATATTACTTGCTCCAGATCCAGTTGATTATATTTTCTATAATGTACAACTTCTTTGCTTCTCTTGGAATTTCTAATTGTCTTTGCTTTTCATTTTGCACTGTCTTCTATTACTTTTGAGTTATGAACAAATATTTCTAAGTAGCTATTGAGTGCCCGAGGGGCAAAAGCAATACCTCAGTACACAAAATAAGCAAAAGTTCTTAAGTTTGTGGATCTTATCCTCTAGTGAGGGAAACAGACAACAATTTACAACAAGGCACAGTTTGCCCAAAAGTAAAAGTGCTTCAGAGCAGAAGAATAAAGCAAGATAAGGGACATGCCAGAATGGAGGGAATGCAATTTTAAATAGGGAGAAGTCAAATGTTGAATACCAACCTGAAAGAAATAAGGAAGAAAGCCATACAGATGACTGCATGGGGAATAGTGGTTCAGGCAGAGGGGACAGCCAATGTGAGGACCCAAGGGGCAAGGCTGCTCTGTTCAGGGAATACCAAGGAGTCCAAAATAGCTGAAGCAGATTCACTGAATGAGACAGTAAAGGAGGTGGCTCACAGAAATAATTATTAGGGACCTTTCGGTAGGTTGAATTACTTACCCCTTCCTGTACCCAACCCTTTGCTATGTGACTTTACGGCCCTTCCAGCTCGAGGTCAAATGTGCTTCTCTGTTCCCTAAGTCTGGGGTCCCCTGTGTGACTTTGGTCAATGGGGTGTAGATGGACCTGAATGCACCAGTTCAAGTATGGGCCTAAGAGACAGCACATGCTTCTGTTTGCCCTCTTGTGCTTCTGCCATCACTTCGAGAAGAACTTCCTCCAAGTATCTGCTGACCCTTCAGACTCGTCATGAGAATAAGCACGTTTGTCATAGACCCATGCCCAGCTCACAGCGAGGAGCCATGCCCAGCCAACACTGCAGCTTGAAGGGGGAGCCACCCCGAGCCCGGCCTCGGTCGGCCCAGCCACAGCATATCTGCAGACCCAAGAGCAAGACGATAAAGTCTCCTGATGCTGCTTGTCACACAGCATTATTGGGTATGTTTTGGTGATAGACCCAATACTCTGTTAACAGTATGGGTCAGGGCGTGACAGAGAAAGGGGACTTACGGAAGACACCAAGACTTGGCCTGAGAATCTAGAAGGATGGAGTCACTGTGACAGGAAAGACTACAGTGAAGCTGGCCTTGGTGTCAGGGACATCACGTGCTTTGCTTTGAACATATTTATATTTAGAAATCTATTGGGAATTTGTGCTTCTGTTAATAGTGGAGTAATTCAAACCAACCTGTCACTGAAGACATCTTTTAAAGCTTGACAAAATACTAATAGAATATGCAAATAAAGTCATGAAGAAACCTCGAGGGACAGCCCCACACAGCAGGACTGAGAGTAAACTGAAGTATCCTGGTCTTCGCACAGATTACAACCTCAGATCATCTCACTCTCTGATACTACAGTCAGATGATCCTGAGAGGAGCAAATGTAAGTCCTCTCTAGACTTGAATTTAGTTTTTTAAAAACAACTTGCAAATATAATTTCTGACAAAAAAGAAAAAAAAAACAGGAATAGGCAGAAGTAAGACAACACACACAAAACTCAGCAGAAACCGCAGGTGGTAGGAAAAGATAAAGGACCACAGACAAGGTGGCTGGCTACCAAATCCCAAAGTTTTATAACTATGCTTCTGATGAAATCTTGGCTGAAATTTTTAGCAGGTAACTGGAAAGTGTAAAAGTTACTAAAAAGAAAACAAACACTTGGAAAAATACATCAACTGAAATTTAGAACTCAGAAGATGAATTTCAAAGCATTTTATTTTATTTTTTATTATTATGTTATGTTAATCACCATACATTACATCATTAGTTTTTGATGCAGTGTTCCATGATTCATTGTTTGCGTATAACACCCAGTGCTCCATGCAGAACGTGCCCTCTTTAATACCCATCACCAGGCTAACCCATCCTCCCCTCCCCTCTAGAACCCTCAGTTTGTTTTTCAGAGTCCATTATCTCTCATGGTTCGTCTCCCCCTCCAATATCTCCCCCTTCATTCTTCCCCTCCTGCTATCTTCTTCTTCTTCTTTTTTTAAAAATATATATTGTATTATTTGTTTCAGAGGTACAGATCTGAGATTCAACAGTCTTGCACAATTCACAGCACTTATCAGAGCACATACCCTCCCCAGTGTCTATCACCCAGCCACCCCATCCCTCCCACCCCCCACCACTCCAGCAACCCTCAGTTTGTTTCCTGAGATTAAGAATTCCTCATATCAGTGAGGTCATATGATACATGTCTTTCTCTGATTGACTTATTTCGCTCAGCATAACACCCTCCAGTTCCAACCACGTCGTTGCAAAGCATTTTAGACACGAAATAAGGGAGAACTTGTGAACTGGAAGATAAAAGACAAAAATATTCAGAAAGAACTGAGGGAAAAAAGGGCAGAAGGTAGAAGATAAAAATTTATGGAGAACTGAGTGAGAAAATCTTACATATGAGCAATTGGAGTCCAGAAAAAGAGGAGAAAACCATGGTGCAGAATATATATATTTGGATAAAGGTGAGGAATATTCTTAAACTAATGAAAAATTAATAATACATTCACATAAATTATGTAGCTCTTTGAGCCTGACTTCTCTCATTTGGCATGTCTTTAAGATTCATCCCTGCTATCCATGAATTAGTAGTTCGTTTTTTTTGTTGGTTTTTTTTTTTTAGATTTTTATTTATTTATTTGAGAGTGAGAGAGATCACAGAGGGAGAGAGCGAAGAAGACTCACTGCTGAGCAGGGAGCCCAGTGTGGGGCTCGATCCCAGGACCCTGAGATCACGACCTGAGACGAAGGCAGATGCTTAACTGACTGAGCCACCCAGGTGCCCCAATATTTCGTTTCTTTTTAATGTCAAATATTATCCCACTGTATGAATGTACTACGGTCTGTTAATGCTTTCACCAGTTGATGGGCTTTCAAATTACTTCCAGTTTTTGGTGATTATAATGTGGCTGCACTCATACACAGGCTTTTGTGAGAACATTTATTTTCATTTTTCTCAAGGAAATGCCTAGGAGTGGGACTGCCAGTTCATAGGCTACATGTATATTTCACTTTATAAAGAATTACTAAACTGTTTCCAAAGTGGTTATAGCAAGTCATCATTCTGCATCCTCTCCAATAGTCAGTATTGTTGAATTATTTGTTTGTTTATATTGTAGTCATTCTAATCAGTTTGTAGCAGTATCTCATTGTGGTTTTAGTTTGTAATTTCCTTCATGATTAATGACGTTGAGTGTCTCTGCATGTGCTGATTCAAAATCGGTTTATCTTCCTTGATGAAATCTTTGCTTAAGTGTTTTCTCCATCTTCAAAAAAAAGTTAGGTTTTTAGGGGCGCCTGGGTGGCTCAGTCGTTAAGCGTCTGCTTTCAGCTCGGGTCATGATCCCGGAGTCCTGGGATCGAGCCCCGCATCGGGCTCTCTGCTTGGCGGGAAGCCTGCTTCTCTCTCTCCCACGCCCCCTGCTTGTGTTCTCTCTCTCGCTGTCTCTCTGTCAAATAAATAAATAAATAAAAATCTTAAAAAAAAAAAAGTTAAGTTTTTAAAACTGTATTTTTTAGCTGTGAGTGTGCTTTTTCTGGTCTCTGTTTGTAAATATTTCCTGTCTGTGGCTTACCTATATCAATCAGCTATTGCTGTATAACAAAACCCCACACAGTCCTAGTAGTCTATAATGTAACATTATTCTCTTGCATGTCTGCGGGTGCGCTGAGGGTTGGCAGATCTCTGCTGGGCTCTGAGTTACAGGGCTCTAGCTGCGGGTTGGTTTTTTCTTTTCTGTACATGTCTCCTCTTCTCAAACTAGTGTGCCAACCTAGGGTACAAGAGAGCAAGCAAGAACACATGAGCCTCTTGGGAGAAATGAGGAGTAATGGGCATGTATTTTTTATTTTAGAGTTATGAATACATTCTAAAATTGATGTGATGATGAATGTACAATGAACTAAATACCATTAAATAAACTAAAGATCCGGGGGCGCCTGGGTGGCTCAGTCGTTAAGCGTCTGCCTTCGGCTCAGGTCATGGTCCCAGGGTCCTGGGATCGAGCCCCTCATCGGGCTCCCTGCTCAGCGGGAAGCCTGCTTCTCCCTCTCCTACTCCCCCTGCTTGTGTTCCCTCTCGCTATGTTTCTCTCTGTCAAATAAATAAAATCTTTAAAAATAATAATAATAAAAAAAAATAAACTAAAGATCGGGCGCCTGGGTGGCTCAGTTGTTAAATGTCTGCCTTCGGCTCAGGTCATGATCCCAGGGTCCTGGGATCGAGTCCCACATCGGGCTCCCTGCTCAGCAAGAAGCCTGCTTCTCCCTCTCTCATTCCCCCTGCTTGTGTTCCTGCTCTCGCTATCTCTCTCTCTGTCAAATAAATAAATAAAATCTTTAAAAAAATAAAAATAAAAATAAAAATAAACAAACTAAAGATCATTGAATTGTACCATTTAAATTGGTGAATTGTATGTCATATGGATTATATTTCAATAAAGGCTTTTAGAAAGTAAAAGGAAAGGAAAATCAGATTGTAATAATGCATTTTGCCTTCTAAAAGTGTGTTGGGGCATGATGACTATTTATGGAAATATTTTTTTCATTAAATAACTACAGATTCTGTGTTCTTTTTACCTAAGAAAATAAAGCTTTAAAGCAAAAGAAAGAATGAAAGAAAGAAAAAAACAAAGAAAGAGAGAAAGAGAGAAATGAAACCTCTTAAGGCCTAGGCTCAGAACTGGCCCCTTGTTACTTCTACCCACATTCCATTAGCCAACACTCATCCAATGGCCAGGCCCAAAGTCAATGGACCAGGAAGTGTACTCTACCTTAGTGGGACTGACTGATAAAGGGCATGGATACAGGGAGGGCTAAAGAAATGAACATGGTAATTTAGCCTATTACATAAATGCTTAGACATTAAAATTTTAAAGAAAATCAAGGAAGTGAATGTTAAAAATCAGGTCAGTGGATGGGGGTGATTAGGAGGAATCCAAGGACCCATGCAAAGCACTCCTTCTATTATGGATTGTAGTAGCACTTGGTGAATTGTTCTATTGTAACAATTTTCATATTGTCTTAAATTTCTTGTTAGACTATCTGTTTGCTTTTTTCCCCTCTCCTAGGTTTCATGTTCCAAAAAATTCTTTCCACATTTTCTCCAATTTTTCATTTAGGCTTACTTATATTCAGGGAAGTTCAAAGGCCTTTTAAAATGGTTTCTGTGAAAACAAAACAATGTTTCTTGGGATCCTCCTTTAAACTTTAATCTCCTACTGTCAAAAAAATATTTCTCTCTTCTTTCCGCAACAATTTCTGAAGGCCTGCTCTTCATTTAGAGACAATGTTGTTGGGCAGGATTTAATAAGAGATGAAAAGGATACCATGAACTGCATT
Organism: Mirounga leonina; assembly: GCF_011800145.1. NCBI lineage: Eukaryota > Metazoa > Chordata > Mammalia > Carnivora > Phocidae > Mirounga > Mirounga leonina. Next base: position 11,306,766 of record NW_023270498.1, read on the forward strand.
TTAGAGTCTTAGGATTCAGTTGAATAGATACCTCATAACACCTAGGAAATAGTTACCCAGCAATGCTCTGGAGTAGAGAAACAAAAAAAAAAAAAAAAAAAAAAAAGGAAAGCACGGCATTCCATGCATCCCCAAGCTCAGAATTCTTAACACTGGCTGCACATTAAGATTACTTGATCTTTGAAATAATAATGATGCAGAGCACCCCCTGCAGAGATGCCTATGGAATTGATTTGGGATAAAGTCTCCAGAATGGAAAATGAAATTCTCATTGTGCAAGGTACTTGGCTGGCTCCCAGAATTCAGCATCACCAGCTTCTTTATTTTGCAAAGTGCAGATGTTAAAACACCAACAAAACTCATCATCAGCAGTCATCACTATCTTATTGAAAATATATGTTACCACTAAAACATAGAAAGGCATTATTAAGGAATAAAGTATGGTTTGCCTATTTCTTTTTCTTATAGCCATTTTCAGGGACCTTAAGGACTTCAAGGTTTTTAAGACACATAACATGGCATTCCTATTGCCAGCATTTTCTAAATTTCTGCAGAAGCACATTCAGGTAAGCAGATTAATTGGCTGGCTTTAAAGTATGGTTTTTAAAGGAAATTAATCAGCTTTAAAAATGCCTTCGAGTGTGATTACATTATTTTATTTTATCTCTCTTTGCACTGCGAACAACTGCAGACTGTCATGAGTCATGGCCCCTCAGTAGAGAGACATTTGAGCACGTCTGGAACCAGATACACTAATGGTTACTTTCTTGGATCATGAGTACCGAGTTTTCATGAAGGCAAGGGTTTGCTCCTCCCTTCTCCATCCCATGAGTTTTTGAAAACGAGGCCACCTCTCTCACTTTTCCCTTGCGCTTCTTGCATCGACCTCTTGCAAACACCTGGGATTGGGAGCAAGCACACATCGATTCTCAGAGCACAACGTCCTTTTGTAAAGTTTCAAAGAATAACTATGTCTTCCATGACACTTCTCTTTGAAGGAATAGCATTTATACCTTCCTGATTGGCCCATTTTCATGTGAATTTGGTAAAAATCTTTGTGAGTATCAGTATATGTGTGGCAAAGTTCAAACTGAAGCCGAAGCGTGAGGAGAAACAGCCTTTGTTCTCTCGCTGTTTCTGTGTTCTTGGCTTTCCGAATATTTCATCCTGTGGCGAATGTTGATATGATGACATAATCGGGAGGCAATGAATGACCATCTGAGCTGAAGGAAAGAAAAAAATCACTATATGTGAATGCAAAGTGGGATAGCCACTTGGGAAAAAAGGTATGGAGGCTCCTGAAAAGATTAAAAACTGAACTACCATATGATCCAGGAATTCCACTCCTGAGAATATATCTGAAGGAAACAAAATCACTATCTCGAGATATCTAAACCCCCATGTTCATTGCAGCATTATTTACAATAGCCCAGACATGGAAACAACCCTCCCAACAGATGAATGGATGAAGAAAATGTGATAGATAGATAGATAGATAGATAGATAGATAAATAGATAGATAGATGATAGATAGATGATAGATAGATAGACAGACAATATGAAGTGAAATGTTATTCATAAAAAAGAAAGAAATCCTGCCATTTACAATACCATGGATGGACCTTGAGAGTGTTATGCTAAGTGAAATAAGTCAGTCAGAAAAAGACAAATACCATATAATCTCACTTATATGTGGGATCTAAAAACATGGAACTCATAGAAACAATGTAGCATGGTGGTTGCCAGGGGCTGAGGGGTGCGGGAAATGGGAGATGTTGGTTAAAGGGTCCAAACTTTCCATTATAAAATGAATAAGTTCTGGAGAGATAATATACAGCACGGTGACCATAGTGGACAATACTGTGTCATGTACGTGAAAGTTGCTAAGAGACTGGATCTTTAAAGTGCTCTTCACAACAAAAAATTGTGACTATGTGAAGTGTTAAGTATTAATTAAACTTACAGTGGTGATCATTTTGCCCTAAATGGTATCAGATCATTATGTTGTTCACCTTAAACCAATGCACATTACCTGTCATTTGTAGCTCAATAAAACTGGGGTGAAAGTGCCTGTAACTTCTTTGTTCCATCTTGGATGGAGATAATGGGTCATGGACAGAGTATGCTATTAAGTTAAAAAACAAAACAAAATAGTACTTAAAAGGCAATTCCTCAGGGAGAACATAAAAGAGAAACAAATGTGGATTGTTTGATCACCAGCTTCCTGTCAAAGCTGACATCTGCAATTTTGTACATTTCACAGCTTCCTCCCCAATTTAGTTGCCAGCTAGTGTGTTTTGGTGACTTCGTTTCTAGTTTTTCAGAAGCCTTGGCTTAGCTCTTTTGTTCTGATCTTTGTTGGAATGAGAAGTAAAGATAATAATTTTTCTTGTATAATGGTAAGCATCAAGAATGTCTGAAATATATAGCCTCAATGGATTTTTGTATTCAGACATGAAAATAACAAAGTAGTTTATTTTCTACACGTGCCAGGCACAATAAATCACCTCCTACTGTTTGTTAAATTTCAGTGAACACCAAGAACAAAAACTATTTTTTTTTCCGGCAAGGTCCTTGAAATACAGAGTTGTGATAAAAATTTCAGGCTAACTTGAAAAAGGAGAGAGGAACATTACCATTCTCACTGTGCCTTGGACACGAGCCTTCCTGGACGGATGCCTGTTTTGCTCTGATGGGAGATGGTGTGGGGACCATGGACTTGGTTGCAAAGAGAAGCTATTGAAGGTCCATTTGATAAACTATCCTCAGCAAAAATAGCAAAATACTTTATTTAGGGAGAAAATATTGTTTTAATCTTTGGCATACAACTATCAGAGGAGAAGTGGCAGCTCATAATCTTAAATATCAAGCCAAACCCTGCAGGGCCCCCAGTCACATTCCTGGTAGGAATGTTCCTGCAGAATGTTGAGGGAATAAGGCATTCAGACAGCCATGTAATAAAGACATGGGTCCCACAGCAACACTGAAAGTGCCCACAGCTTCTGACTTAAGACAGTTGGGTTTTCTGTTTCCCCCGATCACTGCCTTTTGATTCTGCTTTGAGTCCCACTACATTTCTATACTTGGCCTCGTGACTCAGTTTTTACCTCACTGATCTTCTGATCTCAGACATTCTGGCATTTTCAATCTATCTACAACTGCAGGATGATTATGAAAATACCTTTCTGGGGGATTCCTCACACTCGATCTCAGAAGTATTTGTCAGAAAAAGATTGTCCATATCAGAGGGGGATTTATAGAGTCCAAGATAGGACTCATGTTTAAAATTGGGTTGTGCAATTTTATAACAACTGTTGATAAATCAGTACAACATAGCATAATTATAACTGAGCAGTTGACATGTTCATTGTTAGAGTGTAAGAGAGCAGAGCTCTTTCTTTCCCCTCACGTTTATCCCTTAGCAGAGTTAATTAAAAGGATTGGATTCTATGTTGACTCTTGAGAATGAGTTACCATCACCTCGATAATCTGTCACACCGTCTCAGGGAGAAGCCCTCTCACAACACCTACAATAGTCTTGGATCTAGGGACTACTGACTTTGAAATAATCAACAGGTAGTCTGTAAGAGAGGAAAAAAGAGGTGTTACTTTAGGGGAGGGATCTACATCGATGTGAGTATGCTACATGGGGCTTGGGACTGGCATTATTGGTGAATTTTCTTTGGGACTTGACCAATGGTGTCATCTCTCCTACTGATGTGGGAAACAAAGGCAGAAGAAGAAATTATTAAATTTCCTTACTACCTAGAGCCCAATGACAAGTCCTTGAAACAAGGAGAGTGACATTCCTCTAGGGACTCAACCGCCTCGAAGTTAATACTTTGCTAAGGGCAAAAAGCAATGCCTAGCCTGACTCTCAACAACCCCCCCCCCCCGCCCGCCCTAGGATCCTCTGAGTCTAGTTTAAAGTGTAAAAATTCCTTTGGAAACTTCCTTTATCTATAACCACCCCCCACACCAAGATATGTGTTGGCAATCATCCCCCAAGCATATGGCCCACTGAAAGGTCTCATGACTCAGGTTTTATTAGATGGTAATAAATGACCTTTTCCCAACAATGGCTAAGTCCCCTCAAGCTCCTGAAGACCTTGTTTTCCAAAATTCCTTAGAGATTTACGCTGTCCCTAAACCCCCTCCCAACTTGTAGGTATATAACCACCAACCCTCACAACCCCACTGCAGCTCTTTCTGCCCACAGGTCCTGTCCCCGTGCCTTAATAAAATCACCTTTTTTGAACCAAAGACATCTCAAGAATTATTTCTTGGCCATTGGCTTCGAACCCCAACGTCTATCCTACATCACTATCACGGATTTGAATTCTTTTTTAAACAGCACCCGTAAATATTGTTTCCCTCTTGTTTTTTTTTTGGGCTAGTAATTTCCTTTAGCTTCAGTGTTCTGTCCCTGTGAGCCCACATCAGAGTACCCATTAAATGCCTAAACAGTAAGAAGTATCAGGAAAAGAGGCTCAAATTGTACCATTCCAGGGACTACTACTGTGTATTCTGTTGTGGGTGTGAAGTCCCCTAAGACTGAGGGGAGATTTCTGGAGTGTTTCTAGGATCTAAAACTGTGGGCTTGGATATATGATAGGCAAAACCTGTCTACTGCAAACAGCAAAGTGCTAACTTTTAGAGGACTTCTGCATTCTCAGAGGGGCTCTCTCCTCTGTGGGAAGCAAGGAATGCATTTGATTCAATAGGAGGGTAGGTGGGTGGTTGCTACGAGATACTGGAACCATTGCATCCCAAGAGTGACAATATATTGGGTTAATATCTCAAAAATATCATCCACATCACACATGGGTCTGTGCACAGCTGAGAAGGAAGAGCTAAACCTATCTACAAACAGTCACTCAAGTCCCTGCCTGTTAAGTGTGAACTTTAAAATTACAGTCTTCAAGTAATGGAAGATTTCCCAACATAAGAAAAGACATAAACAATTGTATAGAAGGTGATACAAAATGCTGCAGGCTCAAGATGAGGGGGAAAGAGCTCCTCAATCGAAATTCATCTAACTTCAATGGAGATGAAATGGGAGAGCGAGGTTCTTGTTTCCTGGAGTCGAAGAATGAATCTCAAGGACAAAAGACAGCAAGTAAAGCCATAGAGTTTCATTAAGCAAGGATACAAGAAAAAGCTCTCAGGAGTAAGAGTGATGTAGTTTTAAATACAGATGAGGTTTGGTGGGGTGAAGTCCGGAGCCTACAGCCAAGAAAAAATTCTTGAGAAGTCTTTGGTGCAAAATGGTGGTTTAGTTAAAGCCCTGGGACAGAACCCACAGGCAGAAAGAGCGGCTGCCCGGTGGTTGTGAGGAGTGGCTGGTTATAGACTATGGGGTTGGGGGAGGTAAGGAAAAGGGAGGTGTCAAAAGAACTTTCATATGCTAAACAGGACCTGCAAGATCCTGGAGGACTTGCCATTGTCAAGTTAAGGTTGGTTTTCCCTCTAGCAAGGCATTAACATTAAGACAGTAGGGAGCTTCCTGGAGGAATGTGATTCTCCCACTACCTCAAGTATTTGTCAATGGGCTGAAGATTGTAAGGACATTTAATTCTATCTACATTTCCTTCCGGAAGTTAGGTAATTGGTAAAAATGGTTTTTTCTTGTAAATCACTAAGATATTTGTAAACCAAGGGAGACTCACATCTTGCAGGACTGTAATCTCTCTGAGTTAACTATTTGTTTTTTTTCCTTCCCTTAGTGTTAGGGCAGAGAGGAGTGCCTGAGGAAGGTAACACAGATCCCACCTGGCAGCGGTGGGGGGGAGGGGGTGCTGCGGGGTGTCAGCTTGTGCTTTTTCCTAGTTTGCCTTCTGCTCCCTCATCAGAGAGACTTTGGTATTTTATTTACTTTATAAGTTCCTTAAAGTAAATCTTTAAGAACAGCTATATATTTCATATTTCAGATTCACAAAAGGTAACGGTTACTGTCAATGTTTCCTGTTCCAAACTCTAAGTTAAAAATCCTTGAGAGCACTGTTTCATCGAGTTAGATCCATGGGACCAGGTAGAGCTGACCAATATCATAATTGCATTTCTGGGGTCGACAGTGTCCCCCGCGGCTGGTGGGATGGTGGGGGGGTGGTCATCCCGCACATTTCTGTCTGGGAACTCAGAACATACCTGCTACAGGAAGGGAGCACCTGAAGGATGGGCCTCTAATTCAAGTTCTTTCAGGGACACCTGGGTGGCTCAGCTGGTTAAGCGTCTGACTCTTGATTTCAGCTCAGGTCATGATCTCAGTGACCTGAGATAGAGCCCCACGTTCAGCACGGAGTCCCCTTGTCCCTCTCCCTCTGCTCTTCCCCCAACCCCCCACTGCTCATGTGCTCAATTTCTCAAATAAAATAAATAAATGAAATCTAAAAAATTTAAAGTTCTTTAGGAAAATTTAAAAAATATAGGAAAGCCAAGAGAAAATATTTAAAGCATCCTGTGGCTTCGTATCTCAGAAAGTACCTTTGCTAATATAGTGAAATCCTTCCACTCTTCATCACTCTCTCCTCCCTCTTCTCTCCTTCCACCCTTCTTCCCTGCTGCGCACTCACGCATCTCTCTCTTCTCTTTTACACATATGGGATCATATCATAAGCTTTTTTTTTCAAGTATACGCGTTTTTAGTTATTTTTTCCGGCTTTATTATTATGTGAGTTTAAGATGTTCAATGATGATTTGATATATATATATACTGCAAAATGTCTACCACAATAAAGTTAATTAACACATCCTTCACCTCACATAGTTATCATTTTGCTGCTGTTGAGATGGAAGCATTAACCTCTACTCTCATAGCAACTTCCTAATATATGATATAATGTTGCTAACTGTGGTCACCATACTGTACATTAGATCTCTGGAACTTATTCATCTTATAATTGAAAGTTTGGACCTATTGGCAACTGCCATTCTACTCTCTGTATGAGTTCTATGCTTTTAGATTCCACATATAAGTGAGATCATATGGTATTTGTCTTTCTAAGTCTGACCTATTCCATTCAGCATATTGCCCTTAAGTTCCATTCATGTTGTTGCAAATAGCAGGATTTTTTTTTTTTATGTCTGAACAATATCCCGTTATATATAATGTATATGCTACATAACATTTATAATATGTTTTATATGAAATGTTTACATAACGTGTGTGTATATATATCCATATAACATTTATATAACATTTTCTTTATTCATCGCCTGATGGATACTTAGGTGGTTATTTCCATGTCTGGGCTATTGTGAATAATGCCACAGAGAACACGGGAGTGCAGATATCTCTTCAATATTGTGATTTCATTTTCTTTGGATATGTACCCAGAAGTGGAAAGCTGGATTGGTAGTTTTATATTTAATTTTTTGAGGAACCCTCATACTGTTTTCCATAGTAGCTGTACCAGTGTATGTTCCCACCAACAGAGCACGGGGTTTCCTTCTCTCCACATCCTCACCATCAATTGTTATATCTTGTCGTTTTGACAGTAGCCATTCTAACACATGTAAGGTGGTATTACACTGCAGTTTTGATCTGCTCCACGTGCAGGGTTGTGCGGTGGTGCTGGGTCCAGGGGGCACGGGGTCTCATCAGCTCAGCTCGCTGGGGTCCACGTTGACAACTGCATGGTTCTTGGCAAGTGCCGCAGGGGTTGTGTAGCAGATGCAGGGGAGCCTCCAGGCCCAGCGGCTATGTGCCAGGGCAGGGGGTGGGGAGGGCCAAAAAGCGGGGTGTGTGCCCACTCTCCTGTGGGGGACAGCCGCAAGTGCTTGGGTGGTGGCAGAGGCCGGTTGCAGATACTCTCGTAGTGATGAAGGTCAAGGCCAACAGCAAGTGCTGGGGCCAACTGCAGATGCGTTGGCAGCTTCGGAGACCCTGGCTGTCAGTGTGCACTTTTGTGGCCGCAGGGTGTCACCGTGGGGGCATGGCAGTAAAGGCTGGTGATGCATGTTGGGCTAAGAGCATGCAGGTGCATGTCTGGGGGCTAGCTGCCGGGGCGCCCAGTGGTGCAGGTCAGTGACAGGAGACAGTGCAGAATCCAGGCCCACAAGTGGCAGCAGGGACCCATGCTGTTGGTATGCAGTCCTTTAGTTGGTGGGTCTCACCACGGATGCACAGTAGTGGAGGTCAGTTACTGGAGTCAGACTGGTGGCATGCAGGTGCACAGCTGGAGGGGGCTAGTCCCAAGCACGTGCATGGCAGTGGGGTTCAACTGGGGCTATCTAGGCTGGCATTTGGCACTCACTCAGCCACGAAGCCCTGGGCTGGTTGCTGGTGTAGGTGCAGATCTCAGGCTCCAGGGGAGGAAGGAAGGGAGGGAACAGGGAGGTGGCCAGTGTTTGCAAATGCAAATTACCTGTGGGGCAACAACTGATGAAATCTGTAGGGGGTCTGCAGAAGCAGTGCTGGCCTTTGGTTTCTTGAGTGATGAGAGCTGCTGGGGTCCCCCCCACAAAGGGTGGGTCACGTGGTTGCTCCCACTACTGGGCTGATACTGGCAGTCCCAGCTCCCCTTCCATGTTCCCAGCCATGTCTCAGGTCTCAGCTCCACCGGTCTCTCCAAGTGCATTGATGTATGTATGATGTATGATTGCACCGATGTCTGTACAAGCTATTCATTGAAGTGTTGTTTGAATAACAAGAGACTGGATACAAGAAAATGCTCATTAGTAGGCCTTGTCAAAGAAGCCACTGGGCATTCATACAATGGAGTCATGCTATGCAGCCAGGAAAGAGAATGAGGGCACCTTTACCTGTCAATCGGGAATATGTCCAAGATACGTCCTTCAATGGAAAAAATGCAATGTAGAATTTTGTGTATATATGTCACTGTTTGTGCAGGAAAAGGGAAAACCTCCATGCCAGCAATTGTTTGAATGTGTATCTTGAAGGATATGCAAAAACAACGTTGGGTGTGTGTGAGAGGAAGTTTGGGGACAGAGATGGGAAACTTCATGGCATCCTCATTCACCCGCTATGAATTCTGAACCACATAAGTTATTGACTCCAAAAATTAAACAATACAAATAAATAAATACGGGGCGCCTGAGTGGCTCAGTTGGTTAAGCGACTGCCTTCGGCTCAGGTCATGATCCTGGAGTCCCTGGATCGAGTCCCGCATCGGGCTCCCTGCTCGGCGAGGAGCCTGCTTCGTCTTCTAACCCTCCCCCCTCTCATGTACTCTCTCTCTCTCATTCTCGCTCTCTCAAATAAATAAATAAATCTTTAAAAAAAAAACCAAATAAATAAATACAAACAAAAGCACCTTCCATCACTGGTCTCTCTGCAGTAAAATAATACAAAGCAAAATAGCCGGCCAGCTTGTAACCTACCATGGTTGTTTCCTGTGTAAGGTTCACTTTCACCGTCTTCACACCTGCATGCATTCCGTGCCATGTCTCCAGCTCCTTCTGCTGGATCCAGAAAGAAGAGTCCATATTTTGCCTTCCTTTGCATTAGACCAAAGTAGGGACTGAAGCACCTCCCAGGCATTTAGGCTGGTGGACCTGATACTGAGACATGGCTGGTGAAGCCATCTGGTACCCCCACCTTCCCCAGTTCACTTGCTTTCATTCATACACAGGAGGTTTTATTCTCGTACCTGGAAAGGGGCAAGAAGTGACGTTCTACACAGGCTGAATGAGAGGAGAATGAGGCAGATAGATGTTTCTCAACCATGCTGAATTTTTTTGCAGAGATGGGGAGAGGTGGGCTTGGGGATACTTAGAGGCTGATAGAACTGTTTTCCAAGTACATTTTTTTTGTGAGGCTTTGGGAATAAAAATCACCTCCCTGGACTGAGGAGGAAAACAGGGGCGGGGGGGGGGGAGGGTGGGTGGGTGGTGGTGGTGGTAAAGGTGAGTTCAGGGAGGCCACTGTCCCATTCTAATGAAACCATCTGTGAACTGATGCTCCCAGGAGAGTGAGGAGGCTCCTTCAGACAGGCTGAAGGCTGCAGAGGCTGAGTGTTGACAGTCCGAGTTGAGATGGAAAAGAAGGGGTCACTGCATGAAGCCGCAGCAGATGACCCAAAGGGTGTATATATCTCAGGCATCATTTGGGGGCTCCCAGAAGTAACCATTGCAAGATAAGTTCTCACCGAGAGCAGGGGTGTGTGTGGGGTATCAGATGGAGGAAGACTTGGAGCCCTTGGAATTTGGGTAGAGACATGAATCTGACCACATCTGTATCCATAGTAATCAGACAACCTTTGGGTTACAAGTTCATATTTATTGAAATGAATCTTTTTTTTTCCAGTTTTACTGAGAAATAATTGACATATATCACTGTATAAGTTTAATACATACAGCATAATGATTTGATTTACATATATTGTGAAATGATGACTACAATAGGTTCAGCTAACAGCCATCTTATCATATAATTACAATAAAAAAAAAAGAGAAGAGAAAAAGGAAAAAAGATTTCTCCTTGTGATGAGAACTCTTCGGATTTACTCTCTTAAGAAATTTCTTATATGTCATATAGCAGTGTTTGCTACAGTCTTCATGTTGTACATTATATCCCTAGCACTTTTTTATGTATAACTTTGTTCTTTTTGACAACCTTCCTCACTGGGCTCTCCACCTCTCTGCCTCTGGTAATCACAAGTTTGATCTTCTTTGCTAGAATGAGCCATACACCTGGGTCTACCCTGTGTGATCAGGGAAGCAAAACCAGTCGCAGGACCGGGGGCATCCGTGGGTGACAAAAGCAGCAGCGAGAAGAGTCACCGTCAGGCTGGTGGCAAAGCTAGAGCCAGACGACAGGGCTGGTTCATCCAGAAAGCCACGAGGGTCCGACCGAGTCCTTATCTCCGCCGCAGCTTCCGAGAAGGCGGCCCAGGGGCCAGGCTCGCGGTACCTGGCGGGCGGCCCACGGTGGGGATGGGGGGTGGGGGGCGGCGGGGCCTCGGAGGCCGACGCAGTACGCGCCCCCCGCCCCCCCGCGACCCGGCCGGGCCTTTCCGCCGCCCACAGCCGCCCGGGAGCGCGCGGCCGGACCCAGCCGCCGGGGGTGTGTGTCGGGGGGGGGATCGCAGCGCCCCCGGGGAGGCCTTCCCGGCAGCGCCCGCCCGGGCAGCCCCGCTCGCGGCCCCGCGGGAGCCTTCCCGGCCCTGCTCGCGGCGGCCGCGTCCTCGCGGCCCGGAGCCAGCGCGCGAGCCCGGCGGCGGCTACTCCGGGGCGGTCGGTGTGCGCGCGGCCGCTGTGCGGGGGTGGGGGTGGGGGGGGCTGGGGCTCTCCCGGGAGCCCACCCCAACGCCGAGGCCCACCGACCCGGAGCGGCGGGGGCTCCGCACCTGCAATTAGAAAAAGACGCCTCGGCTGCCCGCCTTTAAGTCCCTGCTGGAAGCTCACTGAATGGCTCGCTGCGATTGAAGGTGGCGGGGAAGGAGGAGGAAAGGCTTCCCTTGCGCTCTCCTCTCCCTTTGTGTTTTCCAGTCGCCACCCTCCTGCCCCGCAAGGGGCACCACCCCCCACCGCTCGTGATGGGTGAAGCGGGATTAGCGCCCCTTAGAAGCGGCCTGGGTAGAAGGGTCCACAGAGGACGCCCCCAAGAGGGTTCAAACGCTGCGTCTGGGCCCCGGGGGGAAGCCCATTGCGCGTGTCCCAAGGAGCTTCTCAGCTTCCTCGGCCACTGCCCAAAGCGCTCAGACCCAGCCCAGCCCGGGGCTTTCGCAAACGAGCCCCGTCATCCTTTAGGGCAACGTGCTCTCCTGGTCCTTGAGCCTGCGTCAGGAGTCGGAGGGGGCCTGTAGGTTCTGGGAGCGTGATGCAGATTGCAGGGGTGAAACCCTGTGCTCGGTGGTAGGCACAGGCCACTAGGGAGCCGAGAGCCAGAAGCCGCTGGGTCAGGGATTCTCATTCTCTTGCTCTCGGGGCCATGCTGGGCCATTGACAGATCCGTGCTGCAGGTGGTGGGATTCTTAGTCCCCGCCGTCAGCCCTGTGTGCGAGGGACCTGCCTGGGCTTTGGGCCCCCTCAGGAGCACTCTCGAGTCAAGTCGAGGCAGGGAGATCCTGTATGTGTATTTCTGTGTAATAGGGACGTCCCAAAGCTGAAGATTGGGAGAAGAGCTCATTTGCATTCAGCAGGTGGAGATTTAGGACTTGGTAGGTATCCTAGCGCGGCTGCTTCTCAGGCCAAAGGGGATTCAATCCTCCTGGCATCCTGGGTGTGCGTGTGTACGCGCGCGCGCGCGTTCGCAGCAATGCTGCCCGCAGCGCCTTGGGGGCAGGACTTAGGAACGAGAGGACCAGGAGAGAGAAGTGAAGATGAAGGAAGGATAGCTGGGCATCTGTCTCCTGGTGTCATGTAGAAATCTCTAACACTATAAACTCAGATTTCATTTGGTGTCCTCATTCCCCAAAGGCTCATCTTTCCCTCTGACGCCCGGTCCTTGTCCCCAGTCCAGTAATCCAATCACCAGGTCTGGCTGAGTTTACTGCTCTCAATCTCACCTGCGCCCACTGTCACCTCCACCTGGTTGGTGTCCCCTCCCTCAATCTTACCCTAAGCCACATTCAGTTGTCTTTAACACTGACTCTATAGAAAGAGCGTCCATGTTGCCACTTACCAACCGGGTAAAGTCTAAAGCCCTCACAGGCCTTGCAGGCTGCAGAAGGAGAGTCGGCCCATCTCTGCTCCCGGCTCCTGGGCCACCTTCCATTTCTCGCCCTCTTACCTCTGAATCTGCACGCACAGTTGGTTCTACCTGAATAATCTTATTTGGCGATTTCAAATTCATTCTCTGGGTCTCCACTCAGATACCTACTTCCTCTGGGAGGCCCTTCCTAATCTCCCAACTACCAATTTGCTGACTCTCTTCCCTGTTCCTTTGGCATCCTCAACGGCTGCTTGTAATTGCACGCGCACTTGGCAGTCATGCCTAAGCTCTGGGAGGGCAGGGACCAGGCTTCTGTTGTTCTGGGGGATTTCTAGAACCTAATACAGGACGAAATACATAGCAGATGCTTTCTAAGTGTGTCCTGAGTGACTGAGGAAGAGGATTAAATGCAGCATTCGATCACCCTTCTGGCGATCGGGTGCCATTTGAAGAGCAGCGGCCTGTACTAGACCCAGCAGCGGCAGGATGTGCTAGTCAGCTTTCTCCAGAAAACCGGGATCAGTAGGAGATATACAGGAAAGGGGGGGACAGAGAGGGAAACGCAGAGGGACAGACTGAGATTTATTGTAAGAAATTACTCGTCCGTGATTGTGGAGGCCGCCACGTCCGATTTCTGCTGGAGACCCAAGGGTGAGGCTGCTGCTTGAGTCTGAAGGCAGTCTGCAGGCAGAATTCCCTCTTCCTCCGGGACTTCAGTCTCTCTCCTCTGAAGACCCTCAGCTGGCTAGATGAGGCCCCCTCCCATAATGGCAGGTAATCCGCTTTACTCAAAATCTCTTGATGTCAGTGCTAACCACGTCTATAAAACACGGTCATGGCAACATCTAGATTGGTCTGGATAGCAGAGCCCAGCCAAGTTGACACATAGAAGGAAGCATCACGTGGGTGACCTAGTCCATCTATTTCACACTGACGGGGCTGATGCGGTACCCACCCCGCACGGTTGTGGTGAAAACCAGGGGAGTCACATCTGATAAAAGGCCGTGATGTTGCTGGGCTCCCAGTAGGCAAGGGTCTCCCCTTCTCCCCTCCCTCTCATTCCAAGCATGCTTTGCCCCACAGGCAGGGCCACACGGAAGGAAGGTGAGATTCTAAGGGCCAGACATTTTCTGCTCCCTCCACACCAGTCTCCGTGAAGGGGAATGCTCCTGAGAAGGACACTCTTTTCCTTGTTCCTACAGGCAGACTGAGTGGGGCTCCTTCATTCTCTTTCCAACCCTGTGGAAAAGGGGATTGAAGGGATGACAGTTGCTGGGGTCAGAGTTGCATATGGCCTCCCGCGGGGAAGGAAGGGTAAATGAAACCTAGCTTGGCACCTAGTAGATTTTGTGGTCCCTGTCAAGGCTCTGGCTCCGCACAGGCTCTGGAATCACAGAAGGACAGAACATAAGATTTTGTTTCCATGGAGGGCCCCCGAGCAACTTCTCTTTGTCCACATGCATTACCACTGTATGTGTATACATGCCACTGTCGATTTGGCTTTTGTTTTATTTCCTTGAAATAGAGATAATTTTGTGTGATTAGAAAAAATGCTTCAATGCAAGACCCATAGACCTCCTTCTATTTTAAGCAAAATTAGCTCTCTCTCTCTCTTTTTTATAAAAAGGGAAGAAAAAATATTGCCCATCATGTGTGTGGCCTGAACACAACCCTCAGAACATCTTAAAGGTTATCTGTCAAGGTTTTTAAAAAGAAATATATTATTCCTAATTATCCTTATCTTCCTATTATATAATAGTTTGTGGATTTATTTTTTAACCTGTAATCTTACGCCAGAAGAGGCCACTTAGGCTTATTTTTATTTGTAGACTGAAACAAAAACAAAATATATGGGACGATGTTTACTATTGAAGATTTTATTCTCTCTTACTTTCCCTTCCAACTTGAAAAGGAGTTTTGTGCTACAGATCGACGTTTGGCCCTGGGTCAGCGGCACTCCCTTCAGACCAGCGGGGACTGCCTGAGAGACTTCTGGGCCAAGCAGGCGGTCATATATTTCTTCCTTAATCCTGTGTGCGTGGGCGAAGCATCAGGCAAAGGTATAAATAAAATGTTCTGACTCTACATATGGTATTTTGGGTTTAAAAATCCTTCATAAACTTTTTCCATCCCTATCAGCAGTTTTATTCATTATGGGACATCCAGCAAGTCTCCTCTGGGGATTATTTGAGAAGCAGCGAAGTCTTCTTGTGAAAAGAACATGTTTGCCGTAGACTTTGTGCAAAGATTGAGTGCCTGTGGGAGTCATCCCTGTATCGCCTATCGAAAATTTTCAGTGGGGTTTCCCCGATTGTTGGCTTCCGTGTTCTCAGGGGCATAGAACCCTCAGTAGTGTAGCTTATCATGATGGAAAAATGCTTTCCCATATCCCTCCAGCGTACCAGGATCATGTGCAGGGGCTAGTGGATGGATTTTCTCCTTCCTGTCTGTATTCAGCTTATGTTTTTACTAACTGGGGCCAGAGGGGGGGGGGGTTCCAGAGTGGGAAATCAGACTAAAGGTATTTCAAAAACGTAAAACTGTGTCATGCTCATTTGGCCCCTGCAAATTGAAGTTAGGTATGAGACTGGGTGATTTGGCTAGGTTGGGGGAAAAAGTATACCTTGCATCACAAAGAGCCGGCAGATGGGTGTGTCCTGGATGGCAACAGATCTAGACACATCTTACTGGGTGGCCTCACTCACGGGAACAGAGAGAAAGCTCCCATACTTGCTAAGTGGCCCCAGAAACAGACACTGTGGCTGAGGTTGGCAAAAGCTGCCGGTGTGCTGGGGACATACCCCGCTCTGCTCGGCAGTGAACTCTGCCTGGCACGTCATAATTGGGTGTTGATGAATTTTCTGGACAAGTCGAGAGGGGCAAGCACCAGACCAGATGGTGCCACACTCTCTTCTCTGGCATCTCCCACGTCGAATCATCGTCATGTCTCTCTTGTTCTACCTGCCCATTGCCATTCACATCTGTTCTCTGCCTTGGATCATTCACCGTCACTCCAGAGGGTGTCTTCCATGGGTCCAGACCACATTCACTACCCTCAGAGGAGGATGCGCCTTGTAGCTAGTGAACACAGATAGGCTTCAGCTTCAGCGCCTTGCCCTTGCCGAGAGACAGAGGAGCCCTAACAATGTGTTAATACATATATACATATGTGTATTAAAATATTATATATACATATTAAATGTATTAAAAATATGATATATTTAACCATAATTGGTTGAAACTGTTTTCTCTTTCCATCCCAGATTCCCCCACCTCCACTGTTGGAGTGTTAGCATAGTCATGGGCATTTGGGGGGCTCTAGCTAAAGGGAAGTCGAGCTGGGAATACATTTGGTTCTGGTTTCATAGAGGATGCTCCTGTGGGTGGCATCTGTTTCTGAATGCAGCGAGGTTATTGCAAGCCATCCTGGTGTAGGAATGACTTCTAGGAATATTCCTTTGGCCCACTGCAGCAATGCACCCAGTTCTGTCTGTGACTCCAAGCAGAAGGCCAGCACTCACGTCATGACGGGCGTGTCCTATGGTGTCCAACACCACAGGACTCAATGAGAAGCAAAGTTTGAAATGTACAAAGCAGGAGCTAGTCTGTGGAAGAGTCTTCCAAATGTCAGATATATAAAATTGTAAACAGAAGATTTTGTTTTCAACAACAACTAATCACAACAGAAGTTCTCTCCTTTGGGGAGTATAGTAGGTCATGCTGTGTATTTGATTATAAAGGTACCATACTTTCTCTCTCTCTCTCGATGAGAATTCTACAAAATAAATTTATTGGAATTTCCAGGTTTTCAACCTGTGTTTGTGGTGTTTATTACCATTCTAAATTTTTTCTTTAGTTTTGGTTTATTTTCTCATTCTAAACACATTTTTGCATTTCTACCTAATTATTTAAATTCTTTTGTTTAATGGGAGCTCTCCAAACTCTATCATCTTCAGCCACATCCAAAATCTGGGTAGACCGTTGACTGTCCTCCAGACTGTAGTTAAGCTGGTCTTCTTCTTCTTTTTTTTTCCTCCTTTTTTCTTTTAGAGAGAGGGAGAGAGGGGGTGCCAGCAGGGGAGGGGCAGAGGGACAGGAAGAGAGAATCTTTATTTTTTTATTTTTTAAATATTTTATTTATTTGACAGAGAGAGACACAGCGAGAGAGGGAACACAAGCAGGGGGAGAGGGAGAGGGAGAACCAGGCTTCCCGCGGAGCAGGGAGCCTGATGCGGGGCTCGATTCCAGGACCCTGGGATCATGACCTGAGCGGAACGAAGGCAGACGCTTAACAACTGAGCCACCCAGGCGCCCCGGAAGAGAGAGTCTTAAGCAGGCTCCACACCCAGCTCGAAGCCAGAAGCAGGGCTCGATCTCACATGACCCTGAGATCATGACCTGAGTAGAAATCACGAGCTGGACACAACCGACGGAGCCACCCAGCTGCCCCTAAGCTGGTCTTCTTAAAGCAGAAGTCTGGCCAGGTGACATTTCCCTAATTTGATGATTTTCACATTTTCCTAAACTGGCACACGCTGCCCTATCCTCTGCCCTTATGCCTCACCCATTCTGGACACCAGAGATACCACACATCCGTGGCTCCTGGAACACACCGCCTCATTAGTTTCTTTGACCACATGGTTTCCTCTAATCACAGTGACTACTTCAGCACTTGTTTGATAAACTTCTACTGGTCCTTCAAAATGCAGCCAACCAGAAAATCAGGAAGGTGAGTGGGAAACCTGGAGGACTAGAGCTGGGGTAGGATGGCCTGGCGGGCTCTTGGTGTCCATAGAGGCTTTTGGGAGCTGGCCTTGGTAAGCTTGGGAGCCGGGCACGATGGCCAGCAGGAAGCATGCTACTTGTCCTTGTGGCTGGCTCCTGGCTTGGCATCCTACCCCATAAAGGGCTGCAGCAGGAAGGACTGTGCCTTTCCTCCCTTTTCTTATCTTCTGGTTTTTCCTTAGTCTGTGTCCCACGGCATTCTCTCTGGTCTGAATATGGGGCAGGTTCAGCTCCCCTCCCTGCCACCTTCACCCTCCTGCCCATGCTGCCTGACATTCCTGCTTTGCTCCTTCTTTCAAGGCCAGAGCTCTGGGAATACCCTGGAGAGAGTCATTCATTCCACCCCCCTCCTTTTCTTCATTTATCAAGGTCACTCACTACTTTACCCATTCTTCATTAGCCTACCAGGAAAATGGTATCTATAAATAGCCTTCATCTTATATCTGTGACTAAATGGTCCAACCACATGTGGCAAAACAGAGCAAGAGGGGCAGTCTTAGATGTTCTCTGATTTCAAGGGCTAGTGTTATTAGCAGCAACATTTATGATAATAAAGCAAAGCCGATTACTGTTTACTACATTCACTGAAAGCCTTTTTAGGCAAGCACTTCTTCATTATCTAGTGTGTGCTTTAATTAGGCACAGCATGGTTATACCAAATTAAGCCAGAATTTTATTGACATTAACAGATGATTTTTTTCCCCTTTATTTCCTTTCCTATAGTTCGTCTGAGTGTATTGTCCAGCTTTCCCTTTAGTTTAAGGATTTACATGTAAGGAAGATCATGCCAAGTTGCAATCCACCCCTCCCTGCACCCTTTAGAATGCACACTATGTATCAAGAAGGGCTATAGGGAGATTCTGAGAAACTTCTAAGCTGAAGACAGCAAACATTAAATCTATCATTCTTTAAGCACGCTCTTGGACAATTTTTTAAAAGATTTTATTTATATGTGAGCGAGAGAGAACAGAGGGAGACTGAGAGGGAGAAGACTCCCCGCTGAGAAAGAGCCCGATGTAGGCCTCAATCCCAGGACTCTGAGATCATGGCCTGAGCTGAAGGCAGATGCTTAACTGACTGAGCCACCAGGCGCCCCAGCTCTTGGACAATTTTGTAAAACTCTTCTGTGATTAGCTATTTTGGGGGGGTGGGGAATGAGAACAGTTTCCTTTGCATCTTCAAGTTTATGCACTTTATTTCTTCTTTTGGATGTTCAAGTGGCCAGTATGACTCCCCTCCCTCCCAAGTCTCTCTGCCTGGACAGGGCAAAAAAAAATGCTGCAACCTCCCCTAAATCTCCAGGGCTGTGAATCTGCATAGATAAATCTGCTCTCAGATTTGCTGTCTCCAATATTACTTCATTTGGATAAGCTGGGAGAGGAGTTCTAAGGACATATCCTGGTATGCACCTGTCTTCAAAGAAAGCAGAAGTTCACTATTGTTGTGTCAACTTGACCAAGGCGGGTGAATCAGGTAGGAGTGCCATCTCCTGGCTTCTCTTTCTCCAGGTTTGGAGCTTGACAAATAAGAACAGGTTGGAAGTGGGACCCCCTGAAGTGTACCGTGCTCAGTCAGGGCTGAGAAGTCCCTGGAACTTGCAGGCTTACCAGGTGACTGGGGCTTTGGAGCAACTGGGTGACTGACATGAGATAGATGACCATTTCCCAAATATGGCATTGTCCAGCTGGACTTGATACCAAATGTCAAATACCAGAGAATCATAATAACCCAGACAGTCATCAAGAGTGAGATGCTTTCAAGGACACTTACTGTTGTTCCAACCAAACTACGGTCCAGTTTTCAGCTCCACAGAATGCTGATCTTGCTGTCATCTCTTGTAAGGGTTACAGTAGGATCAAGAACACAAGCTGGGAGTAGAAGATAAATGACAACTCACCACGCCTTCTAGAGAATACAGAAAGGAGACTATTTATTTTATGCAAAAATAGTTATAACTTTTATATGTGCTCAGCAGATCTATTTTGCCCCAAAAGATAAGTAGCCTTTTTTTTTTTCTTTCTGGCAGATAATTAATAGTTTCTTATCTATATTTCCCTTGTCCAAACTCTGCTGCTAGGCAGAGCAGAAGAAAAGCAAGAGCATGTTCAATATACCAATTATAAGGTTATGACTTATAAAATGTAATCCAAATACAGTGGCCTCAGAGATTCTGAAATCTGTGCCAAAAATGAATTGCAGAAGGGCAGTCACTGCAAAATGTTCAGGAAGTGACCATCTCATTTGTTTCTTATTTATCCACCATTCCTGTGAATAGAGCTGATGTTACTCTTTTACTTTCTTCTGTTTGGCCACTCTTCCAAGTTCTACAAGTGTTTATTCTCTGTGAGATGAAGGGACTGGCACATACCCATGACATGGATATTGTGAGGCTAAGGTGTGTGTGGCGCTTTAAAAAGCTGAATACATATAGGTGCTTGTTGGCATGTGGTTCGAGTGGATCCCCATAAGTTTACTTTTGTTATCTAGTTGTTGTCCTGGGCACTAAAGGGCTGAGAGTCAATAAGAAGCCAGAGAAGAGGTGGCCCAAGAGAAGCAGGCAGGTTGGCCTTAACCTGAGAATTTCTTGCCATTCTATCTGTGAGGGGAAGGAAGGCCTGAAGAAAGGCAAAGGGAAGTCCTGCCTACTTCCAAATTCTGCAGTAACCTGGCTTGGACTTTAAGCCACTTTTTACTACACATATCCAGTCTACAGTCTTCCACTCTACCAGCTGAGATAGCAAAGCGTGCACTAAGCCACTTCTTCCTAGAGGTGGATCAGGCTCCTCTTGTTTCCCTTGCTCTTGGGCTAACCCCCTTGGCTCTAATGTCGTCAATAAAATTCAATGATTTCTTTTTTTTTAAAAGATTTTATTTATTTATTTGAGAGAGAGAGAATGAGAGAGAGCAAGTACATGAGAGGGGGGAGGGTCAGAGGGAGAAGCAGACTCCCTGCCGAGCAGGGACCCCGATGCGGGACTCGATCCAGGGACTCCAGGATCATGACCTGAGCCGAAGGCAGTCGCTCAACCAACTGAGCCACCCAGGTGCCCAAATTCAATGATTTGTATGTAAATGTATGTAAATGTATGTAAATGTAAATCTTGCTTCTGAAAATTGTGTGTGTGTTCGTGCCGGTGTGTGCTTTAGCTTGGAGAAAAGCTTGAAAAAAATCATTTTTCCATATTTTATATCCGACATTCATTTTGTCTGAATTCATTTTTATTCAAAAATGAATAAAATAAATAAAAATAAAAATTATTCTGCCCACTTTTTAAGGCAAGTCTCCCCAACCAAACATCTTATAATCAGTCACTGTATTTACACACACACCTGCATGCCCAGCCCATCTGTAGGCTCTAGGCTAGGAGACCCTTTCAAGGCACAAGCTCTTTCTCACCTCTGGCAGGTGGGGGGCATTGTGGGATGGGGAGGTGGGGCTTCTACTCTCCCAGTGCTTCTACAAAGTCAGCTGCCTCTGTTGCACTTTCTCCTCTGGGGCCTTCTCTAAAGCATTCCACCACTCCAGCCTACCCTCTCCACTTCTTTTCTCTCCCTCCCCCTGTCCTTGGTTTCCATCTGTGTTCCAGAATTTCTCCACTATAGGCCCAGGCCCCACCTGCATCTGCCATTCAGCCCTGGATTTCCAAAGAGCATCTTGCAGCTCTTGCATCATCTGGCTACACTTTGGATGTGGCACGTACTCCATATGATTTTTCCAAATGGCTGGCCTTTGGCAAATTGTATTTGGCCAATCACTTTTTTCTCTAAATTTTTAATCCCTTGTGTATTGTAGAAGAAATGTAGTCCCTCTGTTTCTGGTTCATTTGTGATTACAGTAACTCCTCAGAACCTTGTGTTGTAAGACTTACTTGATGTTCAAGAAGTCTTATGAACTTTTTCATGGTACTTTAAAAACATTCTTCCTTGAACCTGGAAGTAGACTTTGGGCAAGCTATAAACTAACCTCAATACGACAATGTGTGGTTTCAATTCAAGGCCTAGATTAGCTCAAAGGTATTTTTTCACCCCCATGAAGCAATCGTTCAGAGTGGACTTGGTTATTGCAACCCCACAGGAAGAAATTTAATTAGGACTGTGTGTACCTGGAAAGCAAAGTGTCCCATTGTGTGTGCACCTACAGTGTAGGGTGAAATGGGGTGGGGAGGGAAGCCTGGCTCTAAAGTTTCAACCTTTATGGTAATCCCTGAACATTAACAGAAATGTGGAGAATCCCAGACCTAATCGTCTCAATTCCTCATAAGAAGTCATCTTGGGGAAGTTATTAGACACACACATACACATCTGTGAAATAGCCAACAGAACTGGATGGTGGCAAAAGTGGGGAAAGTGTATGGAAGGAGGTCTTTGGGGATGGAGTCACTGTAAGTGGAGCCGCCTGTGGAAATGATGTGTAGACAATCGAAGGGGGGGCTGGAGTTTCTATTCCAGGCCATCATAAGAGAAATGAAGAGAACAGCTTTAACATCTCTTGTTGTGCTCAAGAGGGGAAACTGGACATGGAGTGGAGTGTTAACTGGGCATTGAGATGTCTAGACTAACTGAAAGCCTGCAGACAAGAAATTAACTTCAGGAGCAAGAGGTGGGGTAGCAAGTGCTCTGAGTGCTCTGGAGAAACCCGTCTCTACTGGCTCTGTCAAAAAGGAAAACCACAGGTCCAAAATGGGATCACTTATGCTAGGCTGCATCACCAAACTTAATATCCAACCTAATTTCAGTTTCAACACCCCCCTCCCTGAAATGTAGTCTCTTTTTTTTTTTTTTTTTTTTAGTGTAAACATCGCTTAATCAGTCAGTCAGGAATTTTCTGGTCAGCACCAATGAGGTAATCTGTCACATGGGCCCTCTCCATCCCTCAAAGGAAGATGAGGTAATCCACCTAATAAGACCCCCTGCCCTTCCCCCTCAGAGAAAGTGACCTTGTCTGAAACAACCTTTTCTTTTCCTAGTAACTTCTTGCCCCACCTTCCTTCCTATAAAGACTTTCCATTTGGTCCAGGTCCTTGGAGCTCCTTTCTACTTGCTAGATGTGGTGCTGCCCGATTCATGAACAATTTAATAAAGCCGTTAGATCTTCAAATCTACTTGGCTGAATTTTATTTTAGTTTATTTTTTTTACAGACTGATGTGTACAGCCATGGCATCCCAAACAACCAGCATCTGATACTGTGTCTTTGCAGAATCGGAGTGGAAACTGGGGCTGAGCTGTGTCTGCCCTGACAGGTCCAATATGCAGCCGGTATGTATTACTACAGCTAGAGTCCATTCTGATTGGGTATTACCCATGATGTGTCAGTGGTTAATTATTTTTTGGCTTTCTCTTTTGCTTTAAACTTTGTAATCCCATCTTATATACAAGCTTATAAAAGCATATTTGGGGTTCCAGAGCAGTGACAAACAGAGGATTCTTCTGATGAGTTCTAATATGAAACATGTGTCTTCCACCAGAACAGTGTTACAGAGAGGATATGGCAGTAGTCACACCAAGGAAAGTTATGAGAGAGAAGAAAAATTAGAGAAGGGAGATCCAGTTTTATCATGGTTAGGAGACCAGCTACAGGCCACTCTTGGACTTACACCCTCCCTGATCCCGCAGTGTTGACATTTGGATCTCATGTGGAGTGAGCCATGACCCTTCTCTCCAGGAAATGAAGGTGGCTGAGTGTGGCCAATATGATGAGGAGAGGAGCTGTTTGGATAGATGTGGAAGCAACAGTCAGCCCAGACCCTGTCTTTGTCACCTGCACCTTCTCCTTTCTCACCATGTGTATAAAACCTATGGACCCCTCCAAGTCCAGCTCAAGCCCCATCTTTCAGTGGAGCTTTCCTTCGTCCCCTCTATCCATGTAGCACCCTGCTCATCCCTCTGCCCTGGACACTCACAGTCTATGAAGTTTCGTTGAAGTATTCTTGCATTGCTATTCTCCTTTTTATAGATATTTGCCTGGACAAATATCTATAAAAGACCAGTTACATGGTTATGTTCTCCAGGAAAAGGGTTGTTTCTGCATCACTTTGGTGTCTTCACAACACCTAGCATAGAACCTTCAGTAAGTGACCATACGGAAGGCTGTGAGGTTCCCTGAGCCTCCTGGGCCCTAAAGTGTTCCCATGTGGCCACACTGAATAGTTTTTGGGTAAATGTTTTAGCTGAATAAGAAAACAGACTCTTGGACTCTGGAAGAAGGAGGAGAAAAGGGTTGACAGGGTCACAGCAGAAAGAACTTGAGAGGCAAGCTTCACAGAGGGGGTGGTTGTGTGCAGTGGTGGGGGCAAGGAAGGACACTTATCTGTGTGTCCACTGCATTGCAAGAACTCAGAGTCTTTGGGTGCATCTGGTAAGACAACATGAGGCAGCCTGAAACTGATCTTCCTTCCTGAGAGCATTTTTTCCCCTCTCATCTGCTGCATTTCACCCAAATGAAGATGCACTGTAGATGTTGAACCATATTCCACCTGCCCTTTTCTCTCATGCAGATAAGAACACAGACCACTCCAGTGAGGGATGCTATATAATTTAGCATCATTATCATTTAAATCAAACTCTATTAAAGTATACTTTTTTTGTGTGTGAAATAAGCTTTGTCCAATCTGAAGTCTAGGACCACTTTAGATCACTACCTGAGCCCCACTATCTATATATAATGCTACCTCCTTTTAAGTTTATTATTTCCTATAATTTTTACTGTACCTCTAATTCCAGATACTTTGTATGTACATCAGGGATTATCAATGCCCAGCAAACTGTGGCAAGATAGAACAGGCAGTGAAACAGAGAGAAAAGCAGAGAAGTCAAGCAAGAAGGATTTTCAAGAAAGTGTGAGTAGCCAACTGCCTTGTTAACTGTCTTGAATGCTGCAGAGAGGGCAGATCTAATGGCAGAAAAATTACTGTTGTGTTTGGAGATATGGATGTAGTTACTCTGGACAAAGGCAGATCAGAGATGTATTTGGGGAGAAAGTGAGATTGGAATTCTCTGAAGATAGAAGTGGAGGTGAGAAAGTAGACACTTGTGAGGATACCTTCAAGACAGCTTAGCTGTGAAAGAAAGAAGGGAAATAGGTAGAAGCTTAGCTCCTTTCCTCGACCTCCCTGTGATTTCCCACTGTGTTGTGGGACTCACACCCTCCCTTTTCCTCTTGCCTGGAGTCTGGTCAGTTGCTCCAAAATATCTGTTTTTCCTTCATGCTCAGGTCTTTTATTCTCTGACCAAATCAGACTCCAAGTCTCCCTTTGCACTGCTTCTCCTCAATAGGTCACTACGCCCTTCCCTGGTATCACACTCAGAAGAGAAATCTGCTAAACATAAAAGGCTCTATCCAAAATCCACCAAATGAAGCTTCAAAATTAGCTTCCCTCCCCTCTTTACAGTATTTCCATTCAAATACAAATATTAGACAGGTCTCCATCTCATGGTTCTCCATAAGGAAAAGAAAACTATTGAAAATTTTATTCTCCTCTCTAGCAGGTGTTCGAGGGCTGTGTGTGTGTGTGAGAGAGAGAGAGAGAGAGACTGAGAGAGAGAGAGAATAGAATAGAATAGAAGACTAAGATGCACAGGCTGGAAAGGGAGATGCGATTTATTTAATTATTCTGGTTTCTTACTGCATTTTCTGCAGGCATGTGTAGAAGCATCTTGTGTCCTCAAATTCCAATCCAGGTCTAAAAGTTACTGGGCAAGATATAACAGCTATTTGTGCTTCCCCCCCAATACATTGTTTTCCAATAAATTTTCCATTGATCTTTGGGTTTCTGGATGCACAAATTTAAGTACAAGGAATTTTTTTCTTCCTCCTTCCCCCTTCCCAAGAGCTACATGTTAGTTTTCATTTCTTGTTCATTTGCATAGCCAAGACTTCAGAGCAATATTAAATAAAATAAGAAAGGATGGGCTTTCTTGTCTTGTTCCTGAATTCTCGCATTACAGCATGAACATGATATTGGCTGTTGGTTTAAGTATCCCTATTCATTCTTATGTTATGGAAATATCCACTTAGTACAGGTTTTGCTGGCTTTGTTTGAACATGAGGAATGGGTGTTGAATGCTACAGAATGCTTTTTCAGGTTCTACTACAATGCCAATAAGATTGTACCTAATTGCACCTACTGTGATAAAATTTGGAGTTTCTTTTTTTTTTTTTTAAGATTTTATTTCTTTATTTGACAGAGAGCCACAGCGAGAGAGGGAACACAAAGCAGGGGGAGTGGGAGAGGGAGAAGCAGGCTTCCCACTGAGCAGGGAGCCCGAAGTGGGGCTTGATTCCAGGACCCTGGGACCACAAGCCGAAGGCAGACGCTTAACAACTGAGCCACCCAGGCACCCCAAAATTTGGAGTTTCTAACCCTAAATCATTCTTGCATTCTTTTTTTTATTCTTATGTTAATCCCCATACATTACATCATGAATTTTAGATGAAGTGTTCCATGATTCATTGTTTGTGCATAACACCCAGGGCTCCATGCAGAATGTGCCCTCCTCAATACCCAACACCAGGCTATCCCATCCTCCCACCCCCCTCCCCTCTAGAACCCTGTTTGTTTTTCAGAGTCCATCGTCTCTCATGGTTCGTCTACCCCTCCGATTTCCCCCGCTTCATTCTTCCCCTCCCGCTACCTTCTTCTTCTTTTTTTTTTCTTAACATATATTGCATTATTTGTTTCAGAGGTACAGATCTGAGATTCAACAGTCTTGCACAATTCAAAGCACTTACCAGAGCACATACCCTCCCCAGTGTCTATCACCCAGTCACCCCAACCCTCCCACCCCACCCCCCACTCCAGCAACCCTCAGTTTATTTCCTGCGATTAAGAATTCCTCATATCAGTGAGATCATATGACACATGTTTTTCTCTGTTTGACTTATTTCGCTCAGCATAATACCCTCCAGTTCCATCCACGTCATTGCAAATGGCAGGATCTCATTCCTTTTGACGGCTGCATAATATTCCATTGTATATATATACCACTTCTTCTTTATCCATTCATCTGTCGATGGACATCTTGGCTCTTTCCACAGTTTGGCTATTGTGGACATTGCTGCTATAAACATAGGGGTGCACGTACCCCTTCGGATCCCTACTTTTGTATCTTTGGGGTAAATACCCAGTAATGCAATTGCTGGATCATATGGTAGCTCTATTTTCAACTTTTTGAGGAACCTCCATACTGTTTTCCAGAGTGGCTGCACCAGCTTGCATTCCCACCAACAGTCTAGGAGGGTTCCCCTTTCTCCACATCCCCGCCAACATCTGTCGTTTCCTGACTTGTTAATTTTAGCCATTCTGACTGGTGTGAGGTGGTATCTCATTGAGGTTTTGATTTGGATTTCCCTGATGCCGAGTGATATTGAGCACTTTTTCATGTGTCTGTTGGCCATTTGGATGTCTTCTTTGGAAAAATGTCTGTTCATGTCTTCTGCCCATTTCGTGATTGGATTCTTTGTTCTTTGGGTGTTGAGTTTGATGAGTTCTTTATAGATTTTGGATACTAGCCCTTTATCTGATATGTCATTTGCAAATATCTTCTCCCATTCTGTCAGTTGTCTTTTGGTTTTGTTGACTGTTTCCTTTGCTTTGCAAAAGCTTTTTATCTTGATGAAGTCCTAAGAGTTCATTTTTGCCCTTGCTTCCCTTGCCTTTGGTGATGTTTCTAGGAAGAAGTTGCTTCGGCTGAGGTCGAAGAGGTTGCTGCCTGTGTTCTCCTTTAGGATTTTGATGGACTCCTGTCTCACATTGAGGTCTTTCAACCATTTCAAGTCTATTTTTGTGTGTGGTGTAAGGAAATGGTCCAGTTTCATTCTTCTGCATGTGGCTATCCAATTTTCCCAACACCACTTGTTGAAGAGACTGTCTTTTTTCCATTGGACATTCTTTCCTGCTTTGTCGAAGATGAGTTGACCATAGAGTTGAGGGTCCATTTCTGGGCTCTCTATTCTGTTCCATTGATCTATGTGTCTGTTTTTGTGCCAGTACCATGCTGTCTTGATGATGACAGCTTTGTAATAGAGCTGGAAGTCCGGAATTGTGATGCCGCCAGCTTTGCTTTTCTTTTTCAACATTCCTCTGGCTATGTGGGGTCTTTTCTGGTTCCATACAAATTTTAGGATGATTTGTTCCATTTCTTTGAAAAAAGTGGATGGTATTTTGATGGGGATTGCATTGAATGTGTAGATTGCTCTAGGTAGCATTGACATCTTCACAATATTTGTTCTTCCAATCCATGAGCATGGAACGTTTTTCCATTTCTTTGTGTCTTCCTCAATTTCTTTCATGAGTATTTTATAGTTTTCTGAGTAAAGATCCTTTGTCTCTTTGGTTAAATTTATTCCTAGGTATCTTATGGTTTTGGGTGCAATTGTAAATGGGATCAACTCCTTAATTTCTCTTTCTTCTGTCTTGTTGTTGGTGTATAGGAATGCCACTGATTTCTGTGCACTGATTTTATATCCTGCCACTTGACTGAATTCCTGTATGAGTTCTAGCAGTTTTGGGGTGGAGTCTTTGGGGTTTTCCACATAAAGTATCATATCATCTGCAAAGAGTGAGTTTGACTTCTTTGCCGATTCGGATGCTCTTTATGTCTTTTTATTGTCTGATTGCTGTGGCTAGGACTTCTAATACTATGTTGAATAGCAGTGGTGATAGTGGACATCCCTGTCATGTTCCTGACCTTAGAGGGAAAGCTCTCAGTTTTTCCCCATTGAGAATGATATTCGCTGTAGGTTTTTCATAGATGGCTTTTATGATATTGAGGTATGTACCCTCTATGCCTATACTCTGAAGAGTTTTGATCAAGAAAGGATGCTGTACTTTGTCAAAAGCTTTTTCTGCATCTATTGAGAGGATCATATGATTCTTTTGTTAATGTATTGTATCACATTGATTGATTTGCAGATGTTGAACCAACCTTGCAGCCCAGGGATAAATCCCACCTGGTCATGGTGAATAATCCTTTTAATGTACTGTTGGATCCTATTGGCTAATATTTGGTGAGAATTTTTGCATCCATGTTCATCAGGGATATTGGTCTGTAATTCTCCTTTTTGATGGGGTCTTTGTCTGGTTTGGGGATCAAGGTAATGCTGTCCTCATAAAATGAGTTTGGAAGTTTTCCTTCCATTTCTATTTTTTTGGAACAGTTTCAGAAGAATAGGTATTAATTCTTCTTGAAATGTTTGGTAGAATTCCCCTGGGAAGCCATCTGGCCCTGGGCTTTTGTTTTTTGGGAGATTTTTGATGACTGCTTCAATTTCCTTAGTGGTGATAGGTCTGTTCAGGTTTTCTATTTCATCCTGGTTCAGTTTTGGTAGTTGATACATCTCTAGGAATGCCTCCATTTCTTACAGGTTATCTAATTTGCTGGCATAGAGTTGCTCATAATATGTTCTTATAATTGTTTGTATTTCTTTGGTGATGGTTATGATCTCTCTTCTTTCATTCATGATTTTGTTGATTTGGGTCATTTCTCTTCTCTTTTTGATAAGTCTGGCCAGGGGTTTATCAATCTTGTTAATTCTTTCAAAGAACCAGCTCCTAGTTTCGTTGATCTGTTCTACTGTTCTTTTAGTTTCTATTTCATTGATTTCTGCTCTGATCTTTATTATTTCTCTTCTCCTACTGGGTTTAGGCTTTATTTGCTGTTCTTTCTCCAGCTCCTTTAGGTGTAGAGTTAGGTTGTGTACTTGAGACCTTTCTTGTTTCTTGAGAAAGCCTTGTATTGCTATATAGTTTCCTCTTAGGACTGCCTTTGCTGCATCCCAAAGATTTTGAATAGTTGTGTTTTCATTTTCATTGGTTTCCATGTATTTTTTTAATTCTTCTTTAA